>NW_028250554.1:0-256647 GCF_964263255.1 Lissotriton vulgaris | reverse complement strand
CCGTCGACACCTATGCCATCGTCAGCGTCTACTTCGACGACGACTTCGTCGACGACGACTTCATCCTCCTTTGCTTCATTGCCACTGGTGCCGCTTCCTTCATATGGGGCTGGTTCTTCCACCGTTGACCCTTTGCACCAGCGTCGACAGGTGCCTGTGGACCAGATATCTTTTCCCAGTGACACACAACCTCCATCACCCTTGTTTGCCACAGGTTCTGAACAGGAATCTGGTTCTGAGGAGGATGTAGATGATAATTTTCGAGTGGCACAAAGCCTGTCTGAATTGGTTATTAAATGCCAGGACTGTGGGGATGACCATGAGGATCTGTATTTTTTTAAGAAGACCGTTGTGTTCAAGTTCCTACAGCGACACTGCCTTTGTCTCTCATCTCCAATCTCCAGCACATGTTGGAAGACTACAACAGGCGTTTCCCCCATCTCAGCAGGGTTCACTGGTGCCAACCGCGCCTGCGCCTGTTGCGGCTCCCTCTGCAGCCCCGCTGCCACAACCAGCAGCGCCATCTCCTCAAGTTCAAACTTCTGTTCAGATACACACTACGGTGTATCCTAATGAGGATGATGATGTCCGCCCAGAGCGAGAGGAAGGTGAGGTTCAGGATGATGATGATGGTAATATGGCAGAGTGGGATGATTTCCAAATACAAACCCCGCCCCCGCCTCCCGTGACGCCAGGAGATTCCCCTCCTGTGGACATTGTAAGCTTTCACCAGCTTATGGATAGAGCGGCCCAACACTTTAAGCTGCCTAGGGTCCAAAGAGATGAAGACTGTTTTCTATACGATTTCAAAAGCCAACCGTTTAAACAGGTCCATACGATCCCCATCATCGATTTCATCTGGAATGAGGGGGTAAAATTGATGCAAACACCGAATTCCATCCCGGCACAACTGCCTCGCATAGAGAAAAAGTACAAGGCGCCACAGGGTTCACCAGCTTGACTGATTGCGCAGCCTAAACCTGATTCGGTGGTCGCCCAGGCTGGTCAGCGCCGCTCCAGAAACCCAACTTCTCCCATTACGGCCCCTCCTGATCGGGAATATTGTCGCCTTGATGCCATTGGGTGAAAAGTTTCTACAATGGCCTTCACAACAGTGAGAGCGGCGAATTCCTTAGCCATATTGGGACGCTATGACCGTCAGATTTGGTCTGACATGTCTGCCTTTGTGGCCCTCATCCCAGAGTCCTCCAAAGCAGAAGCCTTAAAGATTCTTCACGAAGGAGAAAGAGCGTCGGAGGAAATCATTGACTGCTCTGTAGACATCGCTTGCACAGGCTTCCGTCAGCTCGCACTCGCAGCTGTTTTGCGACGTCAGGGTTGGCTCTGTTCTATCTCTTTTCGCCAGGAGGTTCAGGCGAAAATCCTGGATATGCCATATGACGGCGAGTCACTCTTCAGTGCGCATGTCGATGAGGGACTGAAAACAATAAAAAAGGACACAGACACTGCTCCTTCCTTAGGCACCTTGCAGTTCCGAAAGTAGCCCTTTCGGGTGCGCGCGGACGCAGCACCTCCTCTAATTTTCGTGGTGGATCTTACAGCCCTTACAGCCAAGGGAATCAATGTTATTCCTCCCAGCTACAACAGTCCTCCCGTCAGCAATCTTCTAAATCCTATTGAGGAAAGTCTTCCTATAGAGGTCCCACTTCCAAAAGAAAATGACTTGCCTTCCCCGCACAAAGTTGGAGGTCGAATCTCCCTGTTCTCTTCTCAATGGTCCTTAATCACCTCGGACCGTTGGGTACTGGACACTGTAGCAAAGGGCCATGCTCTAGTGTTCATCAAATTTCCTACTCAAACTCTTCCATCTGGCCCGCCTCCAGCCCACCTCAAAGAACTTTTCAAACAAATTTGTGTTACGATCCAAAAAGGTGCCATCTAAGTGGTTCCCAAGTCTCAAAAGGGGATGGGATTCTATTCCCGTTTTTTCCTTATCCTCACGAAGACAGGAGATTGTCGTCCAATCCTGGATTTACAAGCACTGAACAAGTATCTAAAGGGCCAATCCTTTCGCATGCTAACGCTCGTGGAGATCTTGTGTCTTCTCTCCGAGGACGACTTCATGACCACCATCGACCTCCAGGACGCCTGTTTTCATGTACCAATTCTTACATGGCTTCGGAAGTACTTAATATTCCGGGTGGGGCGGAGAGACTTTCAGTTCAGAGTGTTGCCTTTCGGCCTACGCTCTGCCCCTCGTGTTTTCACAAAAGTTCGAGCTCAAAAGGTGGCTTACTTGCGTCTGCAGGGCGTCCACATTTTTCCATGCCTGGACAATTGCCTCATCAAATCGCAATCTCGCAGCAAACTGTCTCGGGATACTCAACTCTGTCAGGACGTATTTCTCTCCCTCGGTCTTGCCATCAATGCTGAGAAGTCGCAGGTCGACCCAGCTCCATGCATAAACTTTCTAGGCGCCACTCTGGATACGTCATCAGCCAAAGCATTCATGTCTCACGAGGGTCAGCTGAAGATTCTCCATCTGGTGGCTCTTATTTGTTCAAAACAGTCCATTTCAGTACGGATCTTGAAGTCATTTCTGGGGATGGCATCATTGTGCATCTCCCTGATTCCAAATTGCAGGCTAAAGACTCGCCCCGTCCAAGAAGAATTAGACAGACAGTGGCAGCAGGTCACCGGCTCTTTCAACGACCTGATCAGTGAAACCGATCGCATGAAGGCGACTCTAAAGTGGTGGGCACAACCGTCCAACATTGCAGCAGGGACTTCTTTCCCCACCACCACTCCAGAACTCATTCTGACCACGGATGCCTCCTTGGACAGATGGGGCGCGCACCTTCAAGAGCTGTCTATAAAGGGCAAGTGGACTCTGTCTCAGGACTCTTGGCACATCAACAGGCTGGAATTGATGGCCATCTTTCTGGCACTCAAATCATTCCATCGCCTGATCCAATGAGAGTCGGTGCTTATCCAAACAGACATTAAAACCAGCATGCACTATGTCAACAACCAGGGTAGAACCAAATCTCCTCTGTCACCAAATTACACTGACTGCAGTTCACCTACCAGGCATCTCTAACATCCTAGCGGATTCCCTCAGCAGGTCAGTGTCTTCGACCCATGAGTGGGAGTTACATCAGCTAACGCTGGACTCAGTCTATCGACTGTGGGGTCGTCCGTCTCTGGATCAAAGCACATGGGATGAGCCTTACCTCGTACGCCGACGACACCCAACTAGTGTTGGCGATCAAAGGTGACGGAGAGCAAGTAGCTGAAAAATTTAAGAAGGGGCTCCTAGACATAGGAGATTGGATGGCGACAAACTGCTTAAAGCTAAACTCAGAAAAAACTGAGGTACTCATTTTTGGTCCATTATCCCCAGCCTGGTCCACCAGTTGGTGGCCAGAGACCTTCGGTACTCCTCCCATGCCGACCTCGAAGGTCAGGAATTTGGGGGTTATCTTCGATGATGGACTTAACTTCATGGATCACGCCAACAAGACAGTATCCACAGCACATTTAAAGCTAAAAATGATTCGCAAAATACGTCCTTTTCTTCCCGATTCTGCTATTAATACACTGGTTTCTGCTCTTGTCCTCTCATCCCTGGATTATTGTAATGGTTTATTTCTCAATGCGCAAACCCGAGTAACTACAAAACTGCAAACTATACAAAATGCAGCAGCCCGTCTCATTACCGGCAAAACAAAATTCGAACCCATTGCCAAAAACATAAAAGATCTCCATTGGCTGACTGTACAAAAAAGAATCCACTTCAAAGCCCTCTGTATAGTCCTCAAATCAGTCAATAACCAAGGACCACATTTTCTAAGAGACAAACTTCAACTCTACAAACCGACAAGAGCTTTACGTTCAGCCACTCTTAATCAACTGGTTGTCCCACGTACCAAAACAGTGTCCTGGGGTGACCGTCGCTTTTTGGTGGCGGCCCCCAGACTCTGGAACACCTTGCCTCTTAACATCAGACAAAGTGCTACTCTGTTCCAGTTCCGCAAACTCCTGAAAACTTGGCTTTTCTCTCAGTAACCCTTTCTCATCCGTCATATCTGTTTATTCTCTCACTCCCCACTTTCTTTAATAATGGTTTCAGCGCCTTGACGCCCAAGGGTATAAGTAGCGCTTTACAAATGTTAAAAATAAATAAATAAATAAATAAATAAATCTCTTTGCAACCCCAGAGAACCTGAAATGTCCGTCTTACGTAAGTTGCAATCCCCACCGCGGATTATGCGGGAATGCCCTTTTGATGAACTGGTGCGATCTATTCGCTTACGCTTTTCCTCTGATTCCGCTGGTGCTGCGCGTGTTGTGGAAAATGAGGAGACAGCCTTGCCACATTCTCCTGATCACTCCCAGATGGCCTCGACAAGCGTGGTTCTCGGAGCTGCTTCTCCACTCACAGTGCGAGCCCATCCTTCTTCATCCTCGAGCGGATCTCCTCACGATGGACAAGGGTCAGATTTGTCATCCAAACCCCTCCTCTCTGAAATTATCGGCATGGAACCTGAGCACCTTGAATTTGCCCATTTGAATATTTCGCATTTCAATGTTGTATTGGCACAATTAATAAAAGAACCATTCAAACCTATCCACAAAGCGGATTTAAAGTTTCTGACCTGGAAGGTGGTCCTTCTCCTTGCTCTAACCTCCTCATGACGAGTAACTGATATTCACGCTTTCGCCATTAAGCCTCCTTTCCTTCAATTCAAATCGGACTGTGTAGTGCTTCGCAACAACCCAGCATTTATGCCTAAGGTGCCCACGGATTTTCACATTAATGAACCTGTTTTCTTAAAACCTTTCTTTGCCAATCCTCAATCTCCGGCGGAACAACACCTACATTCCCTTGACATTAAAAGATGCCTTAAATTTTACATCAACAGGACGGCGCCCTTTCGCAGGTCAGATCAACTGTTCATTGCCTTGGGACACATGCGCAAGGGACGTCCTGTTACCAAGCCAACTATTGCACGTTGGATTTCTTCCGCAAATGTCTTCTGCCATCAGAAAGCTGGCAAGCCTCATCAGTCTTCAGTGAGGGCTCACTCCACCAGGGCTCACACCTCTACTGCCCTCTTTGCTCCATCAAATTTGCCGAGCAGCCACGTGGTCCAGCAGGCACACCTTCACGACACATTACTGCCTGGAGGCCATCAACGAAGTTGATACGGCAGTGGGACAGGCAGAAATGCATCAAAATCAATAGGTAATAATAATAGAGAGAGAGAGAGGCAAGATGGCGTTGGTGTGAGCGGCCGCATCAGTGTCGCTCCGTGAGTCCTGAGCTAAGCAACCGATTGTGCCCCAGTCTGCCCTGGTTTGCCGGTTTTGTCTGCTTTACCGATGAGCGACCTGAGTCCTGAAAAGCAAACTCGACAATGAACAGAGACTGCAGAGCCTCCCGAGCCTTCGGAGAATCACAGTTTCCTGTTTACTGTTTTACCATTGCTTCAGCATCTTCAGCATCTGTCTCCGAGTAACACGGCAATCTCGTGAAGCCACGAGGTAGACTAAGGCGGACAGAGTGGACAGAATCTAGTGGGCTAGCAGGAGCTTATAACCCTGAACCCCCCCTCCCCCGTGAGAAAACTGCATCGGAGTGTCAATATCTGCCGGTTACGTCATCCTGTGCGGATCTGACCAGATTCTATTTGAGCATCGATTAAAGCTTCACCGCATCGCTCCATGTGAGTAACGCGAGGCTGCTGACTAATGTGCATCCAGTGAGTACTAATCAGACTGTGTATCATTGCTCTATCTACTGCTTGTTTGTCTAAATCTAAGCCTGTCACCACCGGCTATCATCCTCGGGCCAGTCAGCCAGCCAGCCTACCTGCTTCCACCATCGCCCTGCACCACATTTCATTTTCATCCGCTGCTATCACACTGCCTTCCAGCTACCCGCCTGCCCGCCGCCTGCCTACCCACCTGTTTTCCTGCTGAGACTTTTGCCCTCTGCCCTCTACCTTGTCCTGTCTTGCTGTCTTGCCATCTCGCCGGCTTGCCTCACCTTGCAACCTTGCAATCTCCGTCACTCTGTCACTTCCGTCATCAGGACACCGGAGGCTTCAAGTTTTTAAAGAGTCGCGCCTCCAGTTGTCAAGGGAAACGCGCGCATGGGTGTGGCACTGAACAGACAGCGCTTTAATTAGAAAACATTATTGACAAAGAAGCGTGGTGACCGGCTTGACAGAGCAGACAGCTCTACAGAGAGAGACCGGCTTTAAAGAGCTACAAAGAGGCAAACAGAAGAAAGGGAAAAGGAGAAAATAACTGGCATACAAATGGCAATCCAAGCGATTCAATCAATTTAAGTACATCTAAGCACATCCAAAAGGCAAGAAAACCAAATAAAAATAGCAGTATGGTACTGAGACTTGCCAGACTCGCCAGGATCACTAAGGGTTTTTGTGGTTTATTGAGGATTACCGAAGCTTTGAAGCTGGGGGGAACCACAGAGCCACAGACAGGGGGTGCAGGCATCAACTCCGACATCTCAACGTGGGTATATATAATTAAGGCAGGCTCCTCCATCAAATACTCGTGTCCTAAAGTCTACCTGTGGAAACTCAGAGAAGAGGTCAAAACCACGATAAGCCTTCATTAAAAAAACGGTCAAAAGAAACCAGGCAGCAACGAGGACTACCATAAGGACTACTTTAAGGGCAACCACAAGGGCAAGGGAGACGACAGAGCAGAGTTAATTCGAGCTGTTTACATTAACTATAACTTCAACAAGCGTTAATTTAAAACTAACACGGGCAGCGGCAGGGGCAGTGGCAGAGGTCCAGACGCAGGGGGTGGCAGACAATCAGAGACAGTATGAACAAATAATGGATCAAACTGCACCCAGAAAAGAATACAAGAGATATAAGAGATGCCAGAGATGCAAGAAACCCCAGAGGTTCAAGCAACCCAAGACGAAGTACCAGCTACTAGAAACACACTAATAGTGCAGAGCTATGATAATACTTCGAGACAACAAGCAGCGTTCACCTCGCAGAAAACAAACAACACTCAGAGACGACCTGAAACTAGAGGGTCCAAGGCCCAAGAAGACAAAGAAGAAAAAGAAGACACGACTGGAAACGAGGGCAACGAGAAACCTAAAAATAAAGATAAAAATAAAAGCAACAACACGAATAAGAATGCCGAAAAGGAGAAAGACAAAGAGAAGGCGAAAATGAAGAGACTGGAGAAGGCAAATGAGCATTTGAAGTATAATGATACCGAAGATAACGTTGAAGATAATGTTGATGAAAAATCGGAGCTGATGGCCAAAAAGGCTAAAAGGCTACAAACTATTAATAACTTGAAGGCCGCGGCCAAAACAACCGGCCAATTAGCAGAGACTCAGCCAAGGATCTCTAATATATTCAGCCCGCTGCCCAAGGAAGGCTCGAACAACGTTACTAAAAACGGGAAACAACAACCGATAGTAACGGATGTATAAAGGAGTCAAAATTGCCAAAATGGCCAAATAAATGAGGCAAGTACGAACGCATGTACAAGTGCAGAGCATCCCAGCATTGGGACAAAAACAACCATAGACCCAGCTCAACGAAAACAGTTCTTGGAAAAATAAAGCGCCTGCACAATAGATACTGAGGAATCTAACCATCTTTCTCCCATGGCTCAAACCATCTCCACCGGGAAATGCCACAATCGGAGAACGAAGAAACCTCGGAGGAATCAGATTCAGACATCTACGAAACCGGAGTCTCAATCTCCAGCGAGACAGCTGGGACAAGTGAAATAAGCGACGATCAAAAACCTGATGTAACAACGTTGGAGGTGTCCGACCATACAGGCATAAAGGAGGCAAACGAACCAGGGCAAGACATAATCCCAAAAAAAAGAGTGGAAAAAAACAGGACAAAGCACAGAAGATCGCACAAACTGGTATATGATGAAACCACGGATCAGGGGAGCAACACAAAGCAAGTAAAAGAAAGAACTAAACATATACGGAAAAGCTCAACCCCAAAATCAGCAGGAGATCTAGATGGTAAACAGCAGAATAAAGGGTTGACTGAAGGAGGAGCCAAAATATCGTATAAAGATATTGGGAATCCGGGACTGCCCATAGAGCCATCATTGAGTGAAGTACTCAATTCCATCAAAAATTTCCACACAGATGTGAAAATAGACAGCCAGAGGAACCACGCAGCAATACAAAAACTACAAGGCGCTATCCAAAAAGTAGGCAATACTTGCTCAGAGATCGCGGACAGAAGGGTCTTGGTCGAAACCCACACTGAAAACCTTGAGTCTGACGTCACTAACCTCCAAACTCTGGGAAAGGCGCAGGCAGGTATCATTGAAGACCTAATGGCAAAAGTCGAAGACCTCGAAAATAGAGGCAGAAGAAACAACCTGCGCATTCTCGGAATCCCACAGGACTCAGAGGGCAATGACCCAAAGGGCTTCATAACCAACCTCTTAAAATCTGCCCTCCAATCATGGGAAATGGATCGAGAAGTCCAACGCGCTCATTGCTTCCCTTTAACACTCCCCAAACACGTTTACAAGGTAAATACAATACCCCAGGGCTATATTGGTCTGATTCGGAAACTTTCTCATACGAGAGGCTACATATGATATTACCAGACCGACGAGCAAAAGAGAATACAAAGGATTTACTTTTTTCGCGTGCCCAGATTTCGAGCATGCAACGGTGGAACGCCGCTGTAGGATGCGGCAACTCTTCACTCCATTTGAACAAATCGGAGCGACTGTATACCTGCAAAACCCAGCACGCCTAAGAGTCATCTACAAGGGAGCAACCAAAAATTTTACAAGTGAAATCCAGGCGGAAGCCTACCTACAAGAACTCTCAGAGACAGAAAAACGAAACAATTTGGGAAAACAGTAACAAACGTTAAAATGTAACAGAGGGAATTGTAGACCAAATGGACCTTATTACTAGACATTCAATGAACTAAGGGGCATAATCAGAAAAGGTGGTAGGGAAGCGGGATGGGGAAATAATAGTATTCTATACTTCTTAAAAAAAAAAAAGTTTATATAGAAAAGTTAAACAAAGCATAGAGAAATAACAAACAAGATCAGTCTCACATCCCACCCATCAGCCTCATCCTATCCACTTCACCTTTATTTACTCCTAGCCAGGCCACCGAGCAAGCTCAGGCGTACGGACCACTTGGACGCCCACACCTGGGTGCCCCATGACCCAGGGCGCCTCAAGTAATGGTGGGGTAGGGGGTCCTCCGGGAGGGCTGGAGGGGGAGGGGAGGGGAGGAAGAGGACGGAGGGTAAGGGGGGGACATTCCGGCACACAGGAAATAAAATAGCAATAACCATAAGTAGGAGGAACGCTTTAACCACGCTTCAATAGAAACAGCATAAAAACAAGGGGAAAGATAAAAAATATTTATGGCCAAATAAAAAATTCTCTCCGTCAATATCTGCGGATTAAATGACTTACGGAAAAGAACAAATGTCGCAATAGGCCTTAGGTCAACCGGGGCCAGCTTTATCTGTCTCCAAGAGACACACGTCGAAGGGTCGCAACATCATTTACTGCTAACACTAGGGTATAAATTGATCACAGCTACAACACAAACAACTAAGACAAGTGGGGTGGCTATCTTGGCAACAGATAGGGGGTTCCAGTTTACTCGATCTGCAGCTGACAAATCCGGGAGATGGGCGTTAGCAGAATGCAAGTACGAGTCTGGAAAGAAACTAACCATCTGCTGAATCTACGGATGCGTCACAGATGATCCAGATCTTCTAGACTATGTCACTAATGAATTAAAACACTGGCCACTTCTAATAGTTATGTGTGGGGACTTTAATCTAAACATACCATCAAATAGGTCCTCGGGCCACAACTTTAAATACAAGGGCAGAAAACCCAAGGTTTTTAGGGCATTTGAGGTGCTGTGTAATACACAGGGACTAACCGATTGTTGGCAATATAAGCACCCCCAAAAAACAGGGTATACGTTCTTCTCTCAACCCCATCTGAAATTTGCTAGATTAGACTACATTCTGGTTCCCATACCATAATAACTAAGTGTCATATAGAAAAACTACCCAGGGTCCTATCAGACCACAATCCAATAATTCTAAATATTGATATCGATAAAATTCAACAAGATCAAAATAGTTGGACATTCGAAAGGGCCTTATTATTAAATGAAAAATATTGTCAACTGATGGAAAAGGGGATTCCAGAATTCCTGGAAGACAACCTGGGCAGCGCACCGAGAGAAGTGGTATGGGACACATCATCAGAAATAATCTAGAAGAAAAACAAAAAATAACAGAATTATGTTATGTTATGTTATAGGTTTGTTGAAGCGCACAGCTGTCCCAGTTAAGGGGCGACCCGGCGCTGACCGTTCCATTGTACAGGAGACTGATAGGCTGAAACAAAAAGAACCTTAGTTCAGAGGAAAGAGAAAGGTCTTAATGGCTTTCCTGAATCAATCAATCAATCATACTATTTGTATAGCGCGCTACTCAACCGGAAGGGTCTCAAGGCGCTTTGGGGAGGGGTCTGCTACTGCTCGAACAGCCAGGTCTTGAGTTGTTTCCTGAAGGCGAGATGGTCCTGTGTCAGCCGGAGGTGGATGGGTAGGGAGTTCCATGTCTTGGCTGCCGGGTAAGAGAAGGATCTTCCTCCGGCGGTGGCTCTTCGGATGCGTGGTACGGCGGCAAGGGCGAGGCTTGTAGAACGTAGCTGACGGGTGGGCGTGTAGAAGGTCAGGCGGTCATTGAGGTACTTGGGGCCCAGGTCGTGGAGAGACTTATGTGCGTGGGTAAGGAGCCTGAACGTGATCCTTTTGCTGACGGGGAGCCAGTGCAGGTCCCTCAGGTGGCCGGAGATGTGGCTGCGTCGGGGGATGTCCAGGATGAGTCGGGCGGAGGCGTTCTGTATGCGCTGGAGTCTTTTCTGTAGTTTGGCTATGGTTCTCGCATAGAGGGTGTTCCCGTAGTCCAGTCGGCTGGTGACGAGGGCCTGGGTGACCGTCTTCCTGGTTTCAGTCGGGATCCATTGGAAGATCTTTCGGAGCATACGCAGGGTGTTGAAGCACGATTAGGAGATGGCGTTGACTTGTCTGGTCCTCGAGAGGGAAGAGTCCAGGATGAAGCCCAGGTTGCGTGCGTGGTCGGTTGGCTTGGGAGCGGTGCCCAGGGCGGGGGGCCACCAGGAGTCGTCCCAGGCGGAGGGCGATGGTCCCAGGATGAGGACTTCCGTCTTGTCTGAGTTCAGTTTCAGGCGGCTGTTCTTCATCCATTCGGAGACGTTTTTCATCCCTTCGTGCAGGCTCGTTCTGGCGGTGGCCGGGTCTCTGGTGAGGGAGAGGATCAATTGGGTGTTGTCGGCGTAGGAGATGATGTTGAGGTTGTGCTGGCGTGCGATGGTTGCAAGAGGTCTCATGTAGACGTTGAAGAGGGTGGGGCTGAGTGATGATCCTTGTGGTACGCCGCAGATGACTTCGGTGGCCTCGGATCGGAACGGGGGGAGGCGGACTCTCTGTGTTCTCCCGGCGAGGAACGAGATGATCCACTCCAGTGCCTTCTCTTGGATCCCGATGTTGCTGAGGTGTTGGGCTAGAGTGCGGTGGCAGACGGTGTCGAACGCTGCAGAGAGGTCCAGGAGGATGAGGGCCGCTGTTTCCCCGTTGTCGAGCAGGGTTCTGATGTCGTCGGTGGCTGCGATGAGGGCGGTCTCGGTGCTGTGGTTGGCTCGGAAACCGGACTGCAAGGGGTCGAGGGGTCCGTTCGTCTCGAGGATCCAATTGGAAGGCTGACAGATCAGCAATCAGGTTACAAATGGCCTGATCCAACTTATGGTCAAAATGGAGATTCAAGTCCCCTAAAATAGAGAAATTGGCAGACTTCACTACTAATGAGCTAACTAGCTCTAACAGGGCTTCACTGAATTTAAGAGCATGACCTGGAGGGCGGTAGATATATAGCCCAGAGAAGGAAAAATGCGGGCTCACATCTACTCTGAAGCGTGCACATTCACAGCCACACAGTTTCTCTGCCATAAAAAAGCAAGGATACTGTGCTCTGTAGATAACCGCTATCCCGCCTCCTCTAGAGTCGCGATTAAGAGTTTTAATCAAGTACCCATCCGGAAGGGATAGACCGGTTATCCCTACCATATCATCCCGCAGCCAGGTCTCACAAATAAAAAGAACATCGGGAGATTCATGTGGAGAAGTGTGGCTCACTGGTTAGAGGAGGCAGACCTGGAAGCATAGGTCAGCCCGGGACCAGGGTTCAATTCCCGGCTCGGCGGGGTCTTGAGTCCTAAAATGTCCATGGACTCGACAATTCTCGCTCTGGTGCCCACTCGATTCACGGGCTCACACTCTGCGACTCTGGGCAATAGCTTGCTTAATCTCCACAACGGCCCCTCGTGGCGGGATGCCTGGCTTTCACCTTGCAGATACCCTGCCGGGGTTATCTCACAGGGGAATACCAGGACGGCTTCCCTAAGAAAGCGCTTAGAAACCGCTCGGTGATTTGCGCTATATAAATTCCTGTTCATTTACATTTACATTTACATTCATCACTAAGCAAAGAGTGAACTTCCATGTAGTGTTTCGCTAAAGAGCGCACATTTAGTTGGTAAACAATAAATCGTGTTTGATTTCCTAGGACTTTAGTTGTCCGAATCCCAGAGGGAGTGCACGTGGAGAACGCACAAGACTGACACCTCAGCCTTGACTCACCTAACTGTGATGGCAGTTCTGCACAGGCTGTCGCACTAGACTTTAAATTCAAGAGTTGCTCTCTATCATACTTATAGCAGGAAAGCCGGTCCCGACCAGGGGTGGTGGCGAGAGGCGATGGACTGGCGATGACGGGCACAGATGGCCTTGCCTTTGGCGTGACGCCGGCGCACCCGCTGCGCCCGCCCGCTGCTCCGTCTGGTCCATATGCACATAATATAGGGAGAGGCAGGGAAACGCCAAGCAACTAGAGCGCTGCCCTAGTGTCCACCTAAGATGGCGGCACCGTTTCTGCGAGCGCGTTACTACAGTGCCAGTTCCACGATTAAAAAGGTCACGCTGTAAGCAGGTAAGGCGCAATAACAAAGTAAAGCACAACGATAAAATTTACACAAAGATTGGCGATAAACAGCGTAAATGTAGGAATTAAAATAGAGGTGAGTAGCAGCCTAGAACCCCCGGCTCACGCCTCAGGGGAACAAAGTACAATGAGCACAAGCGCACGAGAGCGCAGCACGATTTAAATACAGCAGAGGCAGGGAAACGCCAAGCAAATAGAGCGCTGCCCTGGTGTACACCTAAGATGGTGGCACCGTTTCTGCGAGCGCGTTACTATAGTGCCAGTTCCAGGATTAAAAAGGTCATGCTGTAAGCAGGTAAGGCGCAATAACAAAGTAAAGCACAACGATAAAATTTACACAAAGATTGGCGATAAACAGCGTAAATGTAGGAATTAAAATAGAGGTGAGTAGCAGCCTAGAACCCCCGGCTCACGCCTCAGGGGAACAAAGTACAATGAGCACAAGCGCGCGAGAGCGCAGCACGATTTAAATACAGCAGAGGCAGGGAAACGCCAAGCAAATAGAGCGCTGCCCTGGTGTCCACCTAAGATGGCGGCACCGTTTCTGCGAGCGCGTTACTATAGTGCCAGTTCCAGGATTAAAAAGGTCACGCTGTAAACAGGTAAGACACAATAACAAAGTAAAGCACAACGATAAAATTTACACAAAGATTGGTGATAAACAGCGTAAATGTAGGAATTAAAATAGAGGTGAGTAGCAGCCTAGAACCCCCGGCTCACGCCTCAGGGGAACAAAGTACAATGAGCACAAGCGCACGAGAGCGTAGCATGATTTAAATACAGCAGAGGCAGGGAAACGCCAAGCAACTAGAGCGCTGCCCTGGTGTCCACCTAATTACATGGGAAACTAGCAGAAGCAGAAGAAGGGCTTATTAGAACAGTTGAAGGGGTCTAAATACAGAAATGGCATTACAAAATATTGCTATAGCAAGAGACAGAATAACGGAAACATTTGCGGAAAAATTAATCGGTAAAGCCACAATGTATAAAGAAAAGGCATACCAATTTAGCAAATCCGGCACCATCTAGCTATCCGCACAAGGCAACAACACACCGCTAACACAATTAAAGAGATCAAAGATCGAAATAATCATTTAAGGCAAGACACAGAAGAGATCAGATTAGAATTTTCAGATATATTATCAAAATCTATATAAAGAAACCGACAAGGATCAAGAACTAATCAATGAATACTTAGACCAAGCTGCAAGGCCGCAACTTTCACAAATAGACCAAGATAATCTAGCGGTAATATCTCAGTGGATCGAAATTTTATTATTCATAAACAGTCTAGCCCCGGGAAAAGCTGCCGGATTAGATGGTATACCCGCTGAATTTTATGTAAAACTTCATAAATCACTTAAAGGAATTTTATCGGCCCTAATGACTCAAGTATTTTTAGCAGGTAAACCGCCAAAATCATGGGCACGGGCTAAAATCGTCGTCTTTGCAAAGAAAAATAAGGACCCAACCAAACTAGGGTCCTATCGCCCGATCACATTAATCAATAGTGACTCCAAAACCTATTCTAAAATGTTAGCCACCCGATTAGCCCCAATCATCCATAAGATCATATCACCCCGACAGCTCGGATTGTCCCCGGCAGATCTACTACGGATCACGTACAAAGGGTAATTACACTCTTTGACGTAGCAGAGGTTGCAGGAGACCCTATGGCGCTTATACTCTTGGATGCTGAAAAGCATTTGATAGGGTCTCCTGGCAATATTTATGGACAGCCATGTCAAAGAGTAGAATTGGCGATCAATTTATCAATGCCATCCGTAGTTTATACCACAACCCTGAAGCCGTAGTAATGATTAACGGCGGAATATCTGGCAAGATCGACGTGACAAGAGGAACAAGGCCGGGGTGTCCGTGCTCCCCCCTACTGTTTGCGATATTTAGAGACCCATTTATTCATAAACTGGAGACCAACCAGAGCATATTACCTATTAAAACACCAAATGGAAATACCAAAACTCTAGCATACGCTGATGACATCGCGTTCACCACAAGTTACCCCAGTGCTTCAGTCCAAATGATGGAAGAAGAAGCTATGCGCTTTGGAGAAATCTCAGGGTACAAATTAAAACCGGCCAAAACACAGATAATTATCAATAAAAATACAAACTAAAGAGATGAAAGAATAGTTGGAAATGCCACATATCTGGGTGTTAATATAACCTCTAACCAGGACCAACTAGTAAAAATCAGTATGGATGCACTTCTGAAACAGACTACCAGAAAACTCAGCAAATTACACAATCTACATCTCACCCTAATAGGTAGATGTAACGTCATCAAAATGATCTTTCTGCTGACATTTTTATACTTTTTTAGGACCATCTGCCTAAATTTTGAACAGCAAATCTTCAAAGAAATAGACAATGTATTTTCTCGATTCATTTGGGGTTACCAAAGATCGCTTGGAGCATACAGGAACATTTCGCTCCCCAGAGACATAGGGGGCCTCGCTGTCCCAAACCTTAAGATATACTGGTGGGCTACACTCTTGAAATATGGTAAGGCCTTACTGACACCAAATAGATATCCGACACAAGAAGGGGGAGTGCCAACTCCACAAGAACTCATCCTAGGATCCGAAACAGGTGGGCATCTCTGGCGATTGATCTATGACAATCATTTTAAAAAAGTTCGCTTTAAAACACTTGCAGGTATATATAACGCATGGAAACAACATATGCAAACTCCTGGGAATTGGAAGATATTCCACCTATACGAGTCTCTGTCGAAATCACAACCTTCCAGGGATAATCTGGGACACATGTATGAAAAGATGGGCTAATACAGGAATCACACAATGTGGTGCCCTCTTTTCACCAACTGGCTTTAAATCGTTCGAAGAACTTAAGAATGAGTATGGGCTAGAACATAGAGACTTTTTTAAATACCTGCAAATCAGAGATTTTTTAATGAAAAAGGGGGGAGGTAATGCCGAGTTCCACAAAGTCCAGACGATAGAGGCCGTTATCCATAAGAACACAGCCAAAATAGGGGAAATCTATAACAACCTAGTTTCTTCACTGCTAGACGATATGGATAAATATATCCTCAAATGGCAAAACAAATTAGAAATAAATGCAGACTCAGTTCAACTGGTATACCAATCATCACAAACATTACTATTGTCCCCCAAGCTACAAGCACAATATTATAAAACCTTTTTCCAACTTTATTATACACCACATCAAATAGTGAAATTGAGTACAGGTAAAGGTACTCAGTGTCCAAGATGCGCATCACAGGAAGCCAACATAATACATATATTTGCCACATACGATACATTAGGCCCCATCAGACGCGAAATCTCTAAATTTCTCTCCGGAGTTTGGAACACAACCATTGAAATATCAATAGACGAAATAATGTTAGGAATGGATGGAGATCTCAGGCCAAAGGAAATACAGGGACTCATATTTATCTCCATGGCTGTTCTCAGAATATGTCTAGCATCTAGCTGGTTGGATCTAAATCCTCCAAAATTTAGCTACTTATAGCCTAGAAATAGCTGTATATAGGAGGAAAGGGGTAAAGAGGAAAAAAGGCCTCAAAATCAGGGGTCCTCTTATACAGTTGATGCAACACACTGGATCATAAAGTGTAAAATACAACATCTAATATATTGAAACTAATGTGACTTTAATATGAGTTAATCTTTCGTGATATCTGACTATTTTGTAATGTCATTTATTACTCTCTCCTTTCTTTTTTTTTCTTCTCTTTTTTCTTTATTTTTCGTTCAAAATTGCCTGTCAAATGTGACCGGAGGGGGGTGGGAATAGGGGAAGGGAAGGTTTCTGTCAAAGAATTTCAATAAAGAACTGTTTAAAAAGGGACAGACTTTGCAATCTTTTTAACTAAGGTGAGACTCTGTTCTTCCCTCTGCCTTTATGGTTTTATATGGCTGTTGTGATTACTTACATGACTTTATAATGTTTCTTTGAGTTTGATGCATGCTTATGCATAGCTGGATTTGAGCCTCAAACCGACTACTACTGCTCACTATTCTATTCAAGCATGTGAATCTATGAAAGACACCCTAATACTGGAGAAGAACAATTGTTACTTACCTGTAAACAGGTGGTTCTTCAGTATTGGTGTCTTTCATAGATTCACATGCGACCCACCCACCTCCCCTCAGAGTCTTGCTTCTCCTCCTAGACTCTTTTGTCACTCCTGTGCTACGAAAATCTGAGGGACTGAGCTCTGAGGAGAAGGTTCTGGAGAGGTGCTTGCGCCTGATTGGCTGTAGTTTGGACTAACATAATGACAAGGATATGTTACAAGTGTTTTTTTCTCTTTGCCATTTATTCCTATGTAGGAATTATGACTTGGTATTTGCAACATCTTATAATGTGTATTTTATGTGTTATGTTTTTATTACATACATATGTTATTAGTATTTATTGCTATTTTATTTACCGTGGGACTCCCACTTCGATGACGGGGAATATTCAAGCATGTGAATCTATGAAAGACACCAATACTGGAGAACCACCTGTTTACAGGTAAGTATCAACTGTTCTTACTCCTGAAGGACCTTAGGGGCAAGAAGGTGGTCTGGTGCCTCCTGTAAGTCGTACTCAGCGGTAATCCTGAGCACTGGCCAGAGGCCCAGCCGCCTTTCTGCACCACTCTGCAAATGTAACTACTAGTTAAAAAATCTAAGAAATTCAAAGAAAGAACCATGGTTACAGAGGCATTATGGTTAGGCTGACATTTCACTCATATAAACCCAGAGAAATTCAGCAGTTATAGTTAGGTGAACTAACTATAGCTCATGTACCTGCAATGCCCTGCTTATGACCTCACATATTACATTACTCATGACAAGGTCAGTGACATCACTGTTAAAGTTCGAAGTCACTCTGGGTGCGCAGAATGTTTACTACCAAATGTGCATGTGGAAGAAAAAGAAATCAATTTAGTTGATGATAGCGAAATTTAAAGAGGACAAATTGAAAAGGTGGACCTCTCCAAAAGCGAAAAAATGTATTAACATTATAGTGTACATCCTTTACATTCAAACGAAGTGATTGGAAATAGTATTGAATTATTCCAAATGAAGAGAGCGAAGGGAACTTCCATGAGTGTTTGGGAAAGAAGTTTGCAAGCTAGTTGTATTCCATAGCTCTTACCCACTGGAAAATATGGACGATATGACAAATGACCAGTATAGATTACAGCATCAGAATATCGTACAACAAGATTGTACTCAGAAGATCCAAGATTTCGACAATGTATTCATACATATTTCATCTTTTGTTTGAAAGTGACTTGTCTGGACTTTCATATGCAGTGAACCACATATTAAAAACAGGTTCAGTTTCAAGATCTTTCTGCAATGGAGTTCATTGACAAAGTAGAACAGATAGAGACGATCATTTAGAAACAATTATAACCTGCTTGAAACCTATGGTTTTTTCAGTGAATTTCAAAGGTTTGTTAAATGATAATTCCAAAGCATACCCTGCCTGAAACCCATGTTTTTTTTCAGAGATTTTGAAAGATTTATTCAATAACAAATTTTAAATCTATTAATTGTCATATTTATTTATTTGATACTGATTTACAATTTTTTCCCCAAATATATTGATTTTTAGATATTTTTTTAGATTACATTACACATTTTTTATGTTTTTAAAAAAAAATGTAATATATATATTTTTTCATATTTATTAAAATATTTTTATATTTTCTTTTTTTTTTTTACAATTTTTTGAGCAGTCCCACACCCATAGCGCACATCTATCAATTGCTGCGCAGAACGTAGCCTCCATTTTACAATTGTTCTGTAGGATGAGCGTAGGGTGTGCGATAGGTGCGTATTTTCATGCGCGATTGCTAAGCGACCCATACGTGACTTCAAGCTCATACGCAACATATACGTATCACGCCACACCGTGCACGCTTTTACGCATGACGTCATGTACGTGTTCACCGCGGTGGGCACACAACTTCCGCAAAATTATTCGGTATAAAAAAAAAATATATATATATATATATATATTTTTTTTATTTTATTTTATTTAATATAAATATTAAGGAGAAAAAATAATAGTCTTTTAGTTTTAATAAACTTATATTACTTTTAATGCAATTTAGAGAAGTCGCACTTGGGTGCGTGCACGCAGCACGCATCTAGCGCGCACGCACCCAACGTGCATCCCATGTGACCAAAAAAAAGAGATTTCATGTTTATAACACTTACTGTTCAAACTATTGAAGAACCCCACCCATTATAATCAGTCTTCTTTGACCTTCCTTAAGAGAAGACCTGTTCTGAGAAAAACCTCACTTTTTCTTCATTGGAAACCTGAACTTCTTCTTTGGATTCAAAAATGGCTACACCACTACAAGAATCATCTGATTCTGATGATTTTGTAACTGAACAATATCTTCCAGAACCTCACCCTCCCAAAAGATACACATCCATTGTATGGAAATCTTTTACTTTTCCGGAGGGACAAAAGAAATGTAATGCCACCAAAGTAACATGCAAGATTTGCCAGGCAGTGCTGTCCAGAGGAGATCCTAATAAAAAATACTACTGTGGCACTGCTAGTATGCGCAAGCACCTCCAATCCCATCTTCCTGTGAACTATTCTCACGAAGAATGTAGAAGACTGCGCCAAAACACACCTCCACCACTGGCAATACGAAGTACCTCTGTGGCATCACCTTCAACATCGCCACCAGACATACGTCCCCAATTTGTGAAAGTTAGAGTGCACTGCATGAAGTGTTTTCATTTAATTTGTTATGGGGAGCAATCAGTAGGCCTAGTTTGGAGAGCAATTGATAAACATCAATGCTAGTTTTTTTTTTAATTCCCTCAAAGTTCATAGTTTTGTTCGTCCTGTTCACTTTTTTCTTTAAAAAAAAAACAAAAAACTTTCTAAAAATCAACAAAAAAATATAAAAGTACAAGAAAACAAAAAAAGTTATTGTCAGAACTAACTACTCTGGTTAAAGAAAGATCTAAATGTATATGCTAGTGTGTGATAGTTTTAATAAATGTATACGTACTGCATAATTGACTAAATAATGCATTTGTCATATATGATGAATGTATAACTGCAGAACTATAAGGAAGTGTTGTACCATGACACTGTAAGCTCTTTAGCTACAGCGTGCTCAGCTTCTTCCGAAGGACACAGATGCAACATATGTAAATAAGTATGTTGCAAGTCTGACCTTCCTTCTCCACTGCTGCTTAAACTGCACGCATGTGGTGGGTGATACAGGCACCCTTGCACCACGGTGCAAGAAAATCTGTCTTGTGTGGAGTTTCTTTTTGTACAGGAAAACACACCTTCCTGCACAAAAACAATCAATAAAGGCATTTTTCTCCTACAATGTATTGTAGCGTATATTTGAATGAAAAAAACGAGGGGAAATGAAAAAATTCTGTGGCAGATTAACAAGTTCTCTGCGCCACCAGTGCATCACGTTTTGCGATGTACTGGTTGCGCAGGTGGCTCCTCCATATTTACAAGGAGAAAAAAGTTACCCTGCATGACTTTTCCTTTTCTTCTAACAGCCCCTTCATACCCAGCTTTTTACATATATATATATATTACATCATTCATAACGTGGTTAGTGACATCACTGATCACATCACTGATGACATCTCATATGACATCACTTATGACATCACTGATGATAGCATCCAGTGAATGTGGTTTGGTTTATTATTTAAATATGTATTATATATAGAACAATCTGCATTAAAGAATGAGTTGATATAAAAAAAAATCTAGATAAAGGGTTTAGTAGCAGTGTGATTGATTGTTTACTTGAATAATTTATACGGCCTCATTGGAGTCCATCTCACATTTTGTTTATTATATTGTTATGTTAAAGTTACGTTTCTAGTAATTTATTTTTGTTGTAATAGAAGTTAATTAAAAAAGTGTATACATCTTCTTTTTCTGACAACATTTCACTATTATTTAATGTGATAATCATATGCTTAGAGAACTTTTAACAATAAAAACTACAAATGATATTTATAACTAGAACTATAATACTGAGACTAACTCTTTACCAGCTCTTTACCAGAGTCTGTAGCTGCGATTAAGGGTTCCTATGGAAGATAATAAAAACTCCAGGACAGTTACTGTTTGGATTAGCAACATTGTGTGCTCACTTAAGTGTTCCATGAACTGTTACTATGATAAAAGGCAGTAGGCAGTTTGGGGGTAGAATTGAAAGGTACTGGCTGTAGAGAAACCGTTATACTTAACCAGGATCCTCTACATGACAAGGCAGAGCAAACTAAGATGACAGAACACTGTGGAACAGATTTACAAGCCACTTGCACCATTTTCGCGTCACTTTTCCCATGTTAAATGTGATGCTATGGTGGTGTAAGGGACTTGTAAATCTACCCCTATGTACATTACAAGCAAAAGAAGTACACAAGTCTTCTAATTACACTCAAGACAGGGCTGGAGGAATAGCCACTGACATTACAAAACCCCATGTACAATTTACCTACTCTGTACTCAAGAATAAGCAATTCTTTATCGATCACAATTAGACAGTGTTGCATCACGATTCACAGTGTGCACTTCACTAAATACTTCGTGCCTATTTAAATGGGAGACGGAATTGTCGACATTACAAAACTTAGGGGCATATATACAAGGACGGCGTTAACATTATCGCTGCTTTAACGGCAGCAAACTACAACTAAAACGGGGATAATGGACTTCAAGATCCTTTGCTGTCTTACCGGAAGATTTTTTCAACACTGCTGTTTCCTATGGCAGGGTTAGAGCCGAGGCTCACAAGGCTGACAAAGTAAACTTGCTTTGCATTTTGAAAGAAAGAACACAAAAACCTACTCTCTCTTTATGGGTGTCTCTTCCATGTTATATTGTCATAGGAACACCTACATTGCCACTGGGAACACCTACATTGCAACTCATTGGAGATACGAGGCAAGTCGTCAGCAAACAGACTTCTAACATGCGTTATTGCATCTTAGCGTTGCCTAGTAAATAGGGCGATATAACTTTTATCACATTTGTTAATATGCCCTCAGGTTTGTTATGACACAGCGCGAACCTTGACTCCCACCCTGCCATAGAAAACAGCAGTGTCCCGTGGGTAGGCACCCCAAGACACATCAGGAGCCGCTCCTGGGGGGTGGTGTTCCCCAAGGCTTTTGACTACTGCAGAATGGAGACCACGCGCCCCCCTCCCAAAATATAAAAAGACCCGGAGGGTGGTAATCCCCGGGGCTTAGCCGGACCTTTGAGCTCCCTCACCCATTTATTTTGTAGCACCGAAGAATGGCGGTCCCTGGGCTACAGGGCCCCGCTGAACCACCATCAAATGTAATATTTAAGACCCCGGGATTTGACCATCCCACGTAGCTAATTTTTAAACAAGCTCAAGAGCACGCGCTTTGTTATTATGTTTTTTTACGGCGGATGCATGCACCAAGCACATATTATTCAGTCCCCCCCCCCCAAAAAAAATAAAAAATTTGGGGGGGCCTGGGGGTCCTTATGGGACCCACTAAGCAGGTCTAGAGGGTCAAAATATTTCTTACCTGCCCACTTTATACCCTTTGAACACTTGTTCTACTAATTTTTAGATCCTCGCTTCTACCGAGGTACAAAATGGCTGCCAATACTACCTGGTTTCGAATGTTGACAACCACTTCACAGCCAATCAGCATTCAGCACGTGATCGGGACGGTGCACTTAGAGTGCGCTCAAGATGCATGGATCCACCAAGGCAATAGATATATGCACTTTTAATTGTAATTTTCTCAGAAACAACTGAACGGATTAACACCATTTAAGCAAAAGCCACTAGTCTGAACCGATGACCACCTCTTTGCCAAATTTGGTATAATTTCGTTCAGCCGTTCGGGCTGTAGCCGCGATGAACGGTTCCTATGGAAAATTGCATGGGGAAACCGCATTTTGGGACCCCCCTTTTTTCGCAGCTCCCGCTTCACAAATCACCCCAAGACTTTCTGGATAGGAGCAGACTGAAGCGCTCCACCAGTTTTGAAAATTTTGAGAAGATTTGTCAACCGGTCGCCAAAGTTAATCCAAATAGAATGTTGCGGATTTCCTATGGAAAATAGGTCCTAACTATAACTACCTACTGGCAACCACCAATAGGTTATATACATATATATATATAATCCCTGCAGACGAAACGCGTCATGCTGGCAACACCATAATTAAATAAAGATTCATGCACTGAATATTTGACTTGGAGCAAGTTTTTGGAGGTGTGCACCTGATTCCGGCGTCAAAGGTTCCGAGGGTTCAGGACTTTTGTTGATCTACAATTTTGGCGGAATACGGCCATTTCCGCCTATGCAGACCCTTCTCTCGACTGTGAACTGGTTTGTTGTGTGGTCGATTTCGCTCTCGTGAAGCACAGGATTAACCCGGAAGGAGTTCATAAGCAGCCAGTCCCCCGCCGAGGAACACGGAAGAGCACGTCTGGTAGCGGACACGGGAACACAAAGGAGAACCTGGTAGGAGTCGGAGGGCCCCCGCGGGAAGACCTGGTGTTTTCTGTGGTAATTCGCCATTGCTCGCAAGTGTGTATAAAAATTTGGCGGGTGAGAGGATAGTGCCGACAACGAACGAGAGAAGCGCAGCGCGACTGCAGCTTTTCTCTCGAGTGCTCACTATAATCTTTCAATCAATATGTCAATGTCTGCAGAAACGCTCTGGAACAGAGAAACTGTGGCAGATGCTCTATTCCAAGACTTACCTGAAGTAAATAACAGCAATCAAGTCGCACTTAATACCAGTAAAGTTGCAACAGATTTAAAGACTTTGCTTAAGAAACTGGAAAAGCTCTCACACACAGAGTTAACCAAGTGGTGGTAAAAGCACTCTCTAGAAAAATACAAGGAAGTAGGTCGTGTTCCAAGGGGTTTGAGGGTTCTCATAGCACCATCATTTGAGAACCCCAACCCCTTGATGTTAAAGGAGTGGGCATCGAACAACCTTGAGGCTTCAATGAAAATGATCTGCATATTAATTAAATATGCTGAAATTGATCGTACAAGTATATTGAAAGAAATAGAAGAATTAAATAAGGAATTAGAATTACAAGAAAACAAAGATTTTATTACCAAATATAGAGCAGAGATGGAAACACGCCTGACTACACATGAGGAAACTATCAAAACCAGAAAGCAATACAAATTTGCGCATGACAAACGTGATTACAAAACAGGTAGAATTTTAACGTTTGCCCGCAAATATGACAATGTTAAAAGATAAGCACAAGCTCAAACACAAGTACCAAGAAACCCTGCGAATACAGAACGCCGCATTTCTAATGCCATATTATCTGACACTGATTTGAGCTCAGCAGCGAGTAGTGTAGATTCAGAGGAAGGTGACTCTATAAGGGGCAATCAGTCTGCAGTACCTACACAATACTCACCTTCAGAAGAGTTGGGATTTTTAGTGAAGGACAGACGGCAAACGTTGCGTCCACTGACACAACAACAGCAAGGGAAAAACGCCGTAGGGAAAACAGAAGTGCAAAAGAATGGAGAAAAAGCAGGAAACGCGAAGTTCACAAAGCGTGGCAGGGGGAGAAAGTGGTAACGGAGTATTCAAAAACTAGTGAGCACAACAGCACGATGATAAATATTTCTGATGAAATTTTGACTAAAGCAGAATCCCAACTCTTAGTGTTAGGTTTGTCATTCTGCCCTAAACATTCTTTTGATTATGTTCAGACTCAAATTGATGTGTTCAAGTTTTTTAGGAAACTTAAACTAAGGAAACACTTCAAACTATCTAAAGCACAAGAGTTATCTGAAACTATCAATATCTCCATTCGACCTACCAGTAAACTTGCATTTACTGTCACTGAGAATTTGAAAACGTTTTATGCATTGACATCAGATGAAGAGACTAGAATTAATTCAACCCAGGAATAACTGGCAGTCAAGGGGCTTAAGAGCAATTTGCCATGTCAAAGTAAGTTTAAACCACCTTCAACATTCATATCATTAATGGCAAAGGATGCTATAGAGACTTTCAATGATGTGGTAATAGAAGACCTCAAAGCATTGCAAAACATGTCTAACAGAAAGAAAAATAGGCACAGGTATATGGAGAAACAATATTCTAAATTAATGAAGAAATTGAGAACTAATTCCAACCTTATTATAAACAAGGCTGACAAAGAGGGGAACATTGTTATCTGGCTGAAAGTGTTATACATGGAAGAAGCTCATAGACATTTGAATGACACTTCTTGTTATCGCAAAGGAACCATGAGTGACATAAAAAATCTGAAAGAAACTGTTGCTAAAGAATTGAATTAATGGAGGAGGGATGGTCTGTTAAGCAAACAAGAACATGGCTTTCTTACTACAGACTTCCCTATAACACCAATCCTCTACTTCATACCAAAGATCCACAAACATTTGTCTCCAGTCCGAGGTCAACTAATTATTTTGGTCCAAAAAAGTCTCATGGAACCAATATCTAAGTATGTGGATTATTTTTTGCACAATGCAGTGGGAAAGTTACCCACTTATATTAAAGATACAGGCCATTTTTTATCAAAACTGACCAATGTTAAGTGGGAAAGTGATTATGTTTTGATAGCCATGGACATTTGTGCGTTGTATACCAGTATTCACCATAAAGATGGTCTCTCAGCAGTTAAATAGTACCTTGATCAACGAAGCATCGAATATCGCCATCACAATGATATGCTATTCAGAATGATTCAACTTTGTCTAGAATAAAATTATTTTCTGTTTGATAAAACCATATATCAACAGTTGAGGGATGTGGCTATGGGGGCGTGTTTTTCCCCTACCTATGCATGTTTACATGTTGGGTTATGGGAGGAACACGTCCTCATGGGCACTCATAAAAGCTTGTATGATGCTCAGATTGTGAAATTTTGGCATTTTATAGATGACATCTGTATGATCTGGAAGGGTAAAATTGAATAAGCTGAGGAATTTGTTAAACTTATCAATTTCAATGAACTGAACCTACAATTCACAGCAGATATTAGTAAAAGTAGAATTCAGTTTTTAGATGTAGAGGTATACATTGATGGCCAAGACATACAAACTAAATTGCACTGTAATTTTACGGCAGGCAACTCTATACTGCATGCCAGTAGCGCACATCCTGGTCACCTAATAAAGAGTATTCCATATGGTGAATTTTTAAGAATGCGCAAGATCTGCCGTTCACCTACGGATTTGGAGACATGTCAAACAGAGGCATTTGAAAGATTTTTGGCTAGGGGGTACAGTTTGCAGAACTTAAAAGAAGCGAAGAATAAGGCAAACTGTCATTCCAGCTAACTCCATTAGTTCAAGAAGGGATATGGGGCCCGATGTGGGACACCAAATACTGGTCGGTAACGGCCAATTTAGTCTATTACCAACCGGTATTTGGTTTTTGAGATGTAGGGGGCCCAACTTGAACAATTCTGTAGATTTACCAATTCGGTAAATTTACCGATTCGGTAAAATACCGAATCAGTAAAATACCGAATCGGTAAATTTACTGAATCGGTAAATCTAGATGTAGGTGGCACTTAAAATAGTGCAACAGGCACTTAAGAATTCGTTATTTACCATGAAATACTATTTCATGGTAAATAACGAATTCCTGTGTACATGCACATCTGTGCATGTACACATGTGCCATATGACACACATACATGCCCTTAGGGCATGTATGTGTGTCACACAAGCCAGAATCAGGGGTGCAACAGGGTGTCAAAGTGACACCCTGTCCCCCTTGACAATTCAGTAATTTTACGGAATCGGTATTTACCGATTCGGTAATTGACATTGATTCCTATGGGCCTTAAATACCGAATGCTACCGATTTGGTATTTTTTACTGATTTTTTACCTACATTGGATTTACCGATTCATAAATACCGAATTGGTAAAATTTGGTATTCATCAATCGGTAAATCCAATTTACCTACATCTAGCCCATGGTTGTTAGCGCTGATCCTTCAATTTTGGAACCAATCAGACTCATAACTACTTTTAATACAGAACAGAGGAAGGTGAGGGCTATTATTAAAAAACATTGGCCTATACTGAAGACTGACATTACATTAGCACAATTTCTCACCCCACAACCATGCATTACATTTAGAATGGGAACCCTCAATGAGGGATGCTTTAGTGAAATTTAGCCCAGGGGTAATGATTAATAAAAATTGGTTCTCTAGCAGGACAGGATTTTTTAAATGTATTTTATGCAGAGCATGCAAATTCGGGGTGAACACAAATGAATATCAATCCATACTTGAATCTACTCCCAGCAAAAGTCGGGGATTATACACATGTCGCACAGACTTTGTTGTATATGTACTAGAATGTACTTTTAAATTGAAGTATGTTGGAAGCACAAAATTACAAGTGTATGTCCGAATTTTGCAGCATATAAGAGCAATTGTAAATTCAGATGACAACTACCCTGTAGCTTATCAATTTAAGCTCATGCATGCCAAAAATCTGAAATTTTTGAGCTATTTCCTTATCGACTCTGTACCCAAAAACATTAGGGGAGGTAATAGAGAAAAACAGCTCAGACAACTTGAGTCAAAATACATTTTAATGTTAGATTCCAGAATCCCTAATGGACTTGATGTGGGGGGTGATTTACGCAACTTTCTGTAAAAAAAGCCTCTTTAAACTAGGTCATAACATAGAATTAATTACACTGCCAATACACTTATGTGTGAGGGTAGTATAATGACTTTGTATAGTATATCACAAATTCTGAGCATACTTTTTCCCTTCAACTTTTGCACTTGCACTTTATGAATAACAGGTTTTTATGGAATAGAGCATTTTAAGACCATGGTTTCTTCTGATATAATTATTTTGTAACTTTTTATCCTGGAATCTTTTGATATGAATGTTAATATAATGTTTTTCCTTGATATTATGCACTAATTTTGCACATTTGGATAATTGTAAATTTGCACTAGCACTTTTTTAAGGAGTTAATTGTATTTACAGGTATTACAGATAATGTCTTCAACGTTGAGGGATCTATGAATTAGTATGGTTCCATTATTCATGGCCACTTAGCCTTTAATACAATGATGCTAAAAACAATATGATTTAACTCTGATTTTACATAGTTTTATCTACATTGGTTTTATTGTATGGTAACATTTTATCGTAATTTATATACATGATCTTAAAGCATATTCATGTTTTTCTGCTAGTGTTTTCAATTTTCCATGTAAATTTGGATCCAGGATCTCAATGTGATTATGGGAGTATTTTTTCTGTTTTTACTTGTAATGTAGCCTGATCAGGAGGTGTAATTATAAAAGATGCACATCATGTCCAGGGTGTCATGTGATCAAGGCTGCGTCTCTGCAGCCGAAACGAGTCATGCTGGCAACACCATAATTAATTAAAGATTCATGCACTGAATATTTGACTTGGAGCATGTTTTTGGAGGTTCAATACTTTTGTTGAGATATATATATATATATATATATTCACTGAAAAAACCATAGGTTTCAGACCTGATATAGTTAGGAATTAGCATTTAAAAAACTTTGCAAATTCACTGAAAAAACCATAGGTTTCAGGCCTTATATAGTTAGGAATTAGCATTTAAAAAACCTTTGAAATTCACTCAAAAAACTATACGTTTTAGTGTGTTATAGTTAGCTGGACATTTTACTCATACAAAACCATTGAAATTGCTCCTATATATTTAGTTGTACTAACTATATTTCGCGCACCCGCAATCCACTGCTGATGATGTCACATATTAGATCATTCATGACATGGTCAGTGACATCACTGATGACATCTCAAATGACATCATTGATGACATCACTGATTACATCATCCAGTGAATGTGGTTTGCTTCGTTATTTAAATATGCATTATATATATAGCAATTTACATTAAAGAATGAGTGGATATATATAAATAAATATTTGGATTGAGGATTTAGTAGCAGTGTAATTGACTGTTTACTTGACCAATTTATAATGTCTCACTAAATATAGTGGATAGTGACTAAACTGTGTGAATATCTGTATCACTTTGTCAGTTGTTGTGTAAACTGTTTCTACAGTTGGTTACTATCTATGTGAAAGTCTATATTAGTTATTGATTAGTTAACGGAGTATTTGTATGGGAGTGTGAAAGTGTGTGTGGTTCGGTGGGGGGTGTGTGACTGTCCAAAGATGTGTGAATAGTTGATTCAGTAGATATATGAAGGTAAAACTACATGTTCTAACAGTTTGGGTGAGGGAATCTCTTTATGGGTGTGGTGAAGAGCAAATATATTTCTCAAAGGTACAGGTACAACAAACTAGAAAAATAAAAGGCAGTGTATGTGTCAGTTGTTGTATATAAATAAGTATACATAAGACACAATGATTGTGTGAGTGACTGTATGGATAACTGTATACTTGTAATAATGATTTTATAATTCACTAAGTATGACTTACTATCTAAATGAATAGAAGAAGTGGTGTTTGTATAAGTGTTTTGCTAAGTAAATATGTAAGTATGATCCATTGTTTGTATAAGTGAGTAGGATGACTTAATATGTGAATAGGATGCGTGCTGTTGTTTAACCCCTTCCATGCTGATGACGAGCTCAGCTCGTCATCAGCATTACCTACCCTGTGCGGATGACAAGGTGAACTCGTCACTCAACATGTTGATTTTGAATTTCTAGCGCACAGCGGGAAAACCGCTAGCGTGCAAGTGGTTAATGTTGATATAGATGTATAAGTATTTTTGATAGTGTTCTATTGTTCATTGGCAGCATTTATGATTGAATCCATAGGTAAGTGATTAGATGTGTGTATACATCTATGAATCACTGAGTGGATTTTTAGATACTTGTATTGCTGTGACAATGGATTTAAATATGATACTCTGTATTTTACAAAGAGTGATGAAAAATTGTAATAGTGTATGAAAAGGTGTATGTGATTGTCACGTGGATGATGTCATCAGTGATGTCATAAGTGATGTCATTTGAGATGTCATCAGTGATGTCACTGACCATGTCATGAATGATCTAATATGTGACATCATCAGCAGTGGATTGCGGGTGCGCGAAATATAGTTAGTACAACTAACTATATAGGAGCAATTTCAATGGTTTTGTATGAGTAAAATGTCCAGGTAACTATAACACCACTAAAACTTATAGTTTTTTGAGTGAATTTCAAAGGTTTTTTAAATGCTAATTCCTAACTATATAAGGCCTGAAACCTATGGTTTTTTCAGTGAATTTGCAAGGTTTTTTAAATGCTAATTCCTAACTATATTAGGCCTGAAACCTATGTTTTTTTCAGTGAATTTCAAAGTTTTTTTAAATGCTAATTCCTAACTATATAAGGCCTGAAACCTATGGTTTTTTCAGTGAATTTGCAAGGTTTTTTTAAATGCTAATTCTATTAGCGGATAACATTTAAATATATTAATATCCTAGTGGGACCACCTGAGCAGCCCTAAGGGGTCAGGGTGTTTCTACCCTGCCCCCTTTTTGTGTTCTACACGTTTGTTTTTCTGCTTTCTTGTGCCTAATTCCTAACTATATAAGGCCTGAAACCTATGTTTTTTTCAGTGAATTTGAAAGGTTTTTTAAATGCTAATTCCTAACTATATAAGGCCTGAAACCTATGGTTTTTTCAGTGAATTTGCAAGGTTTTTTAAATGCTAATTCCTAACTATATAAGGCCTGAAACCTATGTTTTTTTTCAGTGAATTTGCAAAGTTTTTTAAAATGCTAATTCCTAACTATATAAGGCATGAAACCTATGTTTTTTTCAGTGAATTTCAATAGTTTTTAAAATGCTAATTCCTAACTATATAAGGCCTGAAACCTATGGTTTTTTCAGTGAATTTCAAAGGTTTTTTAAATGCTAATTCTATTAGCGGATAACGTTTAAATATATTAATATCCTAGTGGGACCACCTGAGCAGCCCTAAGGGGTCAGGGTGTTTCTACCCTGCCCCCTTTTTGTGTTCTACACGTTTGTTTTTCTGCTTTCTTGTGCCTCAGTCTACTAAGACCCAAGATGGATGCCAACACTTCCTGGTTAGAAGTGTTGACAGCCAATGAGCATGCAGCTTTCTCGGGAAGGCATGCTGATTGGCTGCCACTGTCTGTCAACACTCAAAACCAGGAAGTGTTGGCAGCCATCTTGTGCCTTGTTAGAACCAAGGCACAAGAAAGCAGTGAAACAAAGGTGTGAAACTCGCAAACGGGCCAGAGTAGAAGCACCCTGACCCCCTAGGCCTGCTCAGGGGGTCCTACAAGGACCCCCAAGGCAAAAAAAAAAGATTTGTTTTAAAACAGAAACGCGGGGTACGCGTACCGCGCGCATACGGTACGCGTACCCCGCGACTTTAATTTTTTTAATTTTTTTTTGTCTTGGGGGTCCTTGTGGGACCCCCTGAGCAGGTCTACGGGGTCAGGGTGCTTCTACCCTGCCCCCTTTTTGAGTTCTACACATTTGTTTTTCTACTTTCCTGTACCTCACTCTACCGAGGCACAAGATGGCTGCCCACAATTTCTGTTTTAGAGTGTTGACAGACAGTGGCAGCCAATAAGCATGCAGCTGGTGCGCGGACGGTACGCGTACCGTAAGCGCACGGGTAAGCTGCTATAGATATATATATTTATTTGAACCTAAATTACTCAAAATCCACTGGAGCACATATCTTGAGACATAGCAAAGGCACATCGGGCTACCAGTCCCTACAATTTTGCCAAGTTTGGTGGAAAACCATTCAGCCGTTCAAGCTAAAAGTGAGTCCAACCGCCCTATGGAAATTAACATGGGGAAAACACGTTTTGGGACCCCTCTTTTATCTCGGCCCAGATTGACGAATCCCCCCCAAACTTTCATGGAAGGAGCGGAGAGCCGCAAGGCAAATCTGAGGAAATGTTCAGGCAGATTCCTCAACCGGTGCCAAAGTTATTCCCAATAGAATGTTGCGATTTCCCTATGGAAAACAATCCTATCTATATATACCTACTGGCTATCGCCAGTAGGTAATACGCATACATATATACACACCCTGTGGCATCCCAGCAAGTCTGGGATGCCACAGGGTGTTCGAGTGGGCAAGTCACTGTATTTTGCCCCCGCTACGTGGAAACACAAAACCCGGCATGGAGTCTGAAACAGGAACAGCGCACTCAGTAGCCAAGGAGGAAGGGCCAGTGCAGTACTACAATGGGAGAGGACGAACTATGATTTAAACAGGCCCTCAGGTGTGACGTCGCTGCTGGGGAGCAACGGGCACTGAAGAAAGCAGAAAGGCTGAAACACGTCTGCCCTGTCCAGTGGTTCCTGGGCACAGCAATCCCCTCTTATGTGATTTGCAGGGACAATACCAACTCCTTTGTCTGCGCTTTTATTTGGCAATAAACATCATCCCCTGTCACCGAGTGGACTCGGACCCATATGGCTGAGATACCCGCCACCCCCTCTCAACACAATCCCCAAGGATGGGAAACCGGAAACAGTTCTGAAGTTTTTGGAAGACGGGAGGGAGTGACCCTCCCGGCCGTATTTATTAAAATATGAAACAAAATTAAAACATTAAATAAACAGTTTCATATTATGTACAATTTCATTACCACATTGCGATGTTTGGCTAACCTTAACATATTCTCTAATACAAAGGTTCTCCTAGCCGAACTAACATCCTACAAAACATTTACTTGAAATTTTGAAATTGTACATCCTAACGTTTAAGGGCCAACGGCAAGGTCGTAACCGGTGTCAAGATCCCTAACCCAAAATATCCCCCTCACTTGTGAGGGGCGACCGCACAGAGGCGTACCTCACGTGCAACTACCAATTTCCCTTGACTTGACGGGGGCCCCAATGAAACTCGACGCCACTTAAAGGTCGTACGAGGACTCGTGTGAGGTATCTAGAAGGTAGCGTAGACCCCCCCCCAAACCCCCACACCACTTACCACATCTGCCGTCGCAGACGTCCTGGCCCCGGGAAATTCCCCAGGAGGGGGCTGTAACCCCTCCTACCCAGGAAGGGGCCTTGACCGCCTTTCCTTTCCTTTCGGCGACCCATCCTTAGAAGGGACCGCCTCCCCGTTGAGGGGCCAATGGCCACCTCCCCCGAGCGCTCCCATCCGTAATGGGTGACGCCCACTCATAGGGATCTTACAATTAGTGCTCACCGATCATGACCTTACCGCCCGACCAAAATAAATACGACAATGCTAACTAAATTACTAAATGACTAACTATGAAAAGACAGTAGCAACAACAACTTTATTAAAAGCAGCTTACTGATAAATACTAAAGCAGAAATACTTTATTTGCAAAACATAACACAAATTGACCATACTTTATTGCATACTCAAAGTCATTACGATAATCACCACAACCTGTAAACGAAAATCAGAGCTATCCATCAAACTTTTATTCAAACTTTATTCAAACCACTTGCTGTCTTCAGGGGCTGGTGGGTGGGTCAAAATTGGCTCTTCGTTCCGTCTCGAGCTCACGTGCAGCGAGGAGGTGCAGCTTCAGAGCACAGGAACAAGAGGATGCTTTCTTGGCTTGTTGCTCCTTTTATCCGTCTTCAGGGCGGGCGTAAACCCGCCCCTGCCTGCCCCAAGGGCGTGGCCGGCCGCGTTAGTGTCTAGGCCAACCCACTCTAGGGCGGGAAAAAGGCGCGCCCCGGCTACGCCGCTTGGGGCATACCAGCCGAGACGCGCCCCCCGCCCAAGATGGCTTCCCGGGGGGATCGTGGTACTCCGCCATACGTTCGGGGGGACCGAATGGTCGCCCCTTTCCATATGGCTGAGATACCCGCCACCCCCTCTCAACACAATCCCCAAGGATGGGAAACCGGAAACAGTTCTGAAGTTTTTGGAAGACGGGAGGGAGTGACCCTCCCGGCCGTATTTATTAAAATATGAAACAAAATTAAAACATTAAATAAACAGTTTCATATTATGTACAATTTCATTACCACATTGCGATGTTTGGCTAACCTTAACATATTCTCTAATACAAAGGTTCTCCTAGCCGAACTAACATCCTACAAAACATTTACTTGAAATTTTGAAATTGTACATCCTAACGTTTAAGGGCCAACGGCAAGGTCGTAACCGGTGTCAAGATCCCTAACCCAAAATATCCCCCTCACTTGTGAGGGGCGACCGCACAGAGGCGTACCTCACGTGCAACTACCAATTTCCCTTGACTTGACGGGGGCCCCAATGAAACTCGACGCCACTTAAAGGTCGTACGAGGACTCGTGTGAGGTATCTAGAAGGTAGCGTAGACCCCCCCCAAACCCCCACACCACTTACCACATCTGCCGTCGCAGACGTCCTGGCCCCGGGAAATTCCCCAGGAGGGGGCTGTAACCCCTCCTACCCAGGAAGGGGCCTTGACCGCCTTTCCTTTCCTTTCGGCGACCCATCCTTAGAAGGGACCGCCTCCCCGTTGAGGGGCCAATGGCCACCTCCCCCGAGCGCTCCCATCCGTAATGGGTGACGCCCACTCATAGGGATTTTACAATTAGTGCTCACCGATCATGACCTTACCGCCACAGGCCCGGATAGTTGACCGGCTATCCGGACCCCCCACAACACTCCTACCTAAAGGTCATGTTTTAACGCCTTTAGCCAAGCTATGAAGTCCCCTATGAGTAACTCATTCCCCACCTGAGACAAATGAACACCATTCCCCAAATACATACTGTCATCATTAATACGACCATGCGAAATAGAATGCAGTGTATTGGAACGGAACAACCTACTCATTTTGTTATTAATTTTCCTTACAGAATGATTCAAAGCAGAAACAGAAAAAGCCCCCCGCCACACTTTTCGTGGGATCATATGGGACCATGCAATTGTGCACCCTGGAACTCTCCTCGCTAACCAACTTACAGTGGAAAGCATCGCCTCAAGAAGAAGTCGTCTACCAGTGGTGACCAAATCATTGCCCCCAAGATGTACTATGACTACAGACGGCGGTGACCTCGTCCGCCCTAGCAAGCCCTCGAAAAATGACTGAAACTGGTCAATACAGAGACCGCCTCTTCCGTAGAAGGACACCCTGTACCCGTATTCCCCAGCCACGTGAATCATGTCACCTGCCTTGAATACGTCCACGGCACGCCTCACGTATGAGTGGCCCACGACCCACACCTCCTTTTTCACAGCCGGTGATGTCTGACCGCTGGCCCGGTGTTGGGTCGACTGGATAGTCCGCCCCGCCTCGTAGGCTTGAGCAACTGAAAACCAAACAAAACAAGAAGCGTGAGTACATCATTACAGCTTCACAACATGTGCAACCGCACATACCTTTTATAACAATTGGAGGACCAACGCCCCACACGTTTAACTTGTTCCACATTCAGACCCCTGGCTGTAGCCTCTGTAGCAGCCCCTATCCGAAAGGAATGGGTCCCAAACTCGCCCGGGTTCAAGCCCGCAGCGGTAATCGACATCGCAAGCACCCGCTGAAACTGAAACCTTGTCAGTGGGGTGGCATCAGCGTGTCTCAACAAGGTCCCCCCCCATGATGCCACCCTTCGTGCTAAGTAATCCTCTAAACACTTCACCGGGCACATGGAGGACCCGGGAATCCTGCGTATGATTATGCAGTCACCCATCCCACTCTGATCGGTCTTGGACCTCCCAAACAAGACAGTCATTGTCTCCCCTCTGATCTGAACGTGCTCTCGGCACAGTCCCCCCATCACATCCTGCTTGTTCCTCGCCACTAGTTCGCTTACCCGCATAGCCCCATGGAATGCCAGCGTAAAAGCGGCTCGGAATAACACTGTCTCAAACTGAGATGAACATGTTGCAGGGAGTCTGGATAATAACAGGGCCAACCTATCCAAACCTATCGGGCGCCTCTCATCTACTCTGCGACCCTCAAGGCGTTGCCACCCACGTAGCGCTTTTTGTACAACGAAAGACGCTGTCGGGTCCTGGATCCCATGAGCCCTAGCAACAAAGGAAATGGCAGCCCGATGCCTCTGGGCCGTAGCCACCGATTTCCCTGCCAGATGTAAAGACATCAGAAATTTCACTACCCATTCCTCCTGGTCCCAAAGCTCCCCTCTAACAGTCCCCAAAAAGGCTAAATAGGACCGGAACGCCCCTTCATATGCCTTCCTTGTCCTGGGTGCTAAACTCTCTCCCACGAGGTTACGAAGTTCGGGGCACCGAGAGACCAGAGAGCTTCGGGAAAGGGTGCCGGCTCCGGGTCCGCTGTGGGCAGAAAACCCCAGAAAGCCTGCATACGAAAACGAGAAAGGGCATCAGCTGCCTGATTCATCACCCCCGGGACATGTTTTGCTTTAAATAGCACATTCAATTGCATACACAGTAATACAATTTCCTTGAGTAGTCTCAAAATCCATGTGCATCGTGCTGCCTGGCTATTGATGCACTCGACCACGGTCATATTATCAGACCAGAATACCACAGAGTGATCTCTGAACCCTTCGGGCCACGTTCTCAGGGCCACCAGAATGGGGAAAAGTTCCAGGAAAGCAATGTTACTTGTCAGTCCACTGTCATGCCACCATGCCGGCCATTTTTGTGCAGACCATCGCGTGCCGAAAATGGCACCAAAACCTACGCTCCCTGCCGAATCTGTCCACAGCCCCAGCTCTTCAGAGGACACGGCCGGTTTGATCCAGACAACTCGACCATTGAAATCCGCCAGAAATGCCAACCAAATGCGCATGTCCTGGCGAACCTCTGCCGAGAGCCTTGTGCGATGATGACCCTCCCTCAGGCCGACCATGGCTTGAGCGATCGAGCGGGAAAAGGGGCGGGCCATTGGTATAACTCTTAGGGCAAAATTCAACTGTCCCACTAACTGCTGTAATTGATGCAGCTTAACTTTAGACTCACCTATACACATTTGCAGGGATGCCCTGAACCTTAACACTTTGTCACCTGGTAAACGAAAACAACCTTCTCCGGAGTCTAACTCGATCCCCAGAAACTCGAGGCAAGTCGAGGGACCCATAGTCTTACCTGGTGCCAATGGCACGCCAAACTGATTCATTAAGGCACCAAATGCAGCCAAAGCCTGCCCACATTCCGGATCCCCGGCTGCCCCCAGGAACAAAAAATCATCGAGATAATGCATCACATGTTGAAAACCCGTCTTCTTTGTGAAGACCCATTGTAGGAAACTACTGAATTTTTCAAAATAGGCACAAGATATAGAGCACCCCATCGGCATACACCTATCCATGTAATAACGACCTTGAAACATGAAACCTAGGAGACGCTGATCGTCTGGATGTACCGGGAGCAACCGGAACGCTGACTCGATATCAGATTTTGCCATCAGCGCACCGGGCCCCAGGCGATTCAAAATGGCTACGGCCTCATCGAAGGATGCGTACCGCACCGAACACACTTCCGGGTCTATCGCCTCGTTCACGGAAAGACCACGTGGGGCTGATAAATTATGTATCAGCCGAAACTCACCCGGGTCCTTCTTGGGGACCACCCCTAAAGGGGAACAAACAAAGTTAGCAACTGGGGGTACATTAAACGGACCGGCGACTCGACCTCGAGTAACCTCCTTCCGGATCTTTTCCTGTACCACAGTCGTATGCTGTAAGACCGATATCTGGTTTTTACATTTTGCTACACCCTGAAAGTCCCCCACTGGGATGCGGAAACCATATGAAAACCTGTTCCGCAACACCCCAGCGGAAGCACGATCCGGGTATTCGCTGAGCCAGGGAATCATTGCCAAGGTATCAATCGGGGTAGGTAAAGGCGCCCCTCGGACTATGTTAGACCTGTTTGGCGCCTCCTCTACCCCCGTTATCACCCGTTTTGGCTCTGCACGTGGACTCAGGATGGGATGATTGCCCACAGCCACTACATTCGTGTCGAAATTTGCACGACCCCTGGGGCCTAGTACATTTACCCCTGTTAAAGTTCCAACAAACCCCCCTTTTACCTGTGTTGCCGGTAGGCCTCGAGTGATTGTCGGTACCCATACCTGATCGAAAGGGCGTCCCCGCATATTGGCGGGAGGATTCGCCAACGTTACTCCCTACTAATGGCAACTTCAACATACCAGTATCCTCCATTTTGGACCAGGCACAGAATCATAACAATCCCAAGTTAAGTTTTTATCATGTTCCTTTGCTTTTCTGAAAATATTATCATAGCAGAACCAATGGTTGCCCTCGTGTGATACAGAGTACCCCATGATCCGTGACTGATAAATCGGCAATTCGGGTAGCAATTCGGGCCTTCGTTCCCCCAAGATCGATGTAAAAACCCCCCACGCTTTACCCCAATTGCCAATGTTTTCATTTACCTTGAAGGCGGCCACCTTTGCGCGCCAAACACTCGGATGCATCAGGTCCTTCTGTCCCTTAACGTGCTCCATCTCATAATGATCCGTAAGCAACGAGAAGATGTTTATATACTCCCCTGCCCATATTTTCTCTTTAATAGCTAAAGGGACATGCTGACCCAACTTTTCCCTTCGAGAGGGTGCCGACTCATCCCTCGCAATCGGCAATGGCCGCTTACCTGAACCGGACGCTGTCTCTGCGACTGAACCTGTCCCCTGTGGCTTCTCTACTGCCGCAGCCGGCATGGATGCCTTCGCTGCTTCCCGTGTTTCACGCAGTTGCTTCATCAACACCTGCGCGTCGACAGCCGTGGCGCCCTCGCTACCTTTACCCAACCACGCTGCTAATTGTGCTGCCAGCTCGGGCGGCATATCTTCCCCGGACACGGGGGTGACCACAACGGGAATCGGATTCCCTTCTTCCGGCACAGGAGTGGGTGCTTCGTGCGGGGTACTGGGACCCGGGATGTCTCGTCCAGCTGCTCCCCTCCTGGGCCTCTTGCCTTTTCCCCCCGGAGCTGCTCCCGCCAGAGGACGTTTCGGCCCCCCCTCCTCATCTTTGTCCGCCATTCTCCTTTTTAGGTCGGTCACCTCCTTCATGAGTACTCGCAGCATCTGGTCGGTAGTCATTCGCTTTCCCGCCTTCTTCGGCATTCTCCCACAGAGTATCTGGAAAACAAATAAGAACGATTACAACGCTCAAAATTGGCTCTTCGTTCCGTCTCGAGCTCACGTGCAGCGAGGAGGTGCAGCTTCAGAGCACAGGAACAAGAGGATGCTTTCTTGGCTTGTTGCTCCTTTTATCCGTCTTCAGGGCGGGCGTAAACCCGCCCCTGCCTGCCCCAAGGGCGTGGCCGGCCGCGTCAGTGTCTAGGCCAACCCACTCTAGGGCGGGAAAAAGGCGCGCCCCGGCTACGCCGCTTCGGGCATACCAGCCGAGACGCGCCCCCCCGCCCAAGATGGCTTCCCGGGGGGATCGTGGTACTCCGCCATACGTTCGGGGGGACCGAATGGTCGCCCCTTTCCATTCTTTCGGGTGTGGGATTGGATGTAATATATATTTAAACATTACTCGCTAATATATGTATTCACTAAGATATGCTTAATAAGCCAGTTAACCAATCAATTTAAAAAAAAAACACTGTCATGAGTGATGTAATATGTGACGTCATCAGCAGTGCATTGCAGACGTGCAAGTTATAGTGAGTCCAACTAACTATACGTGGGAATTTCAATGGTTTTATGCGAGTAAAATTTCCAGCTAACTATAACTGGTGTGAAACCTATGGTTTTTTCAGTGAATTTCAAAGGTTTTTTAAATGCTAATTCCTAACTATAACTGGTGTGTAACCTATGATTTTTTCAGTGAATATATATGTATATAAAATTTCTATGGCAAAAAGAAACCCCTAATTTTGTTCCTTTTCAAATTAAATGTATTAAGTGTTTGTTAAATTCAATAAAATAAAGATGATGGGTCCTTGTTTTAATGTTCATGTAGTATATTTATTCTTGGGATTAGATAGTCAGGTACAGGATTCAAGTAGGAATGTAATATGGTAAGAAATCCCACCAGGAGCAGATAACTTCCTGCTCAGCCTCCAGGTAACTGATAAATCCCTTGAATAGCAACAGGTAGAATCATGGATGACATCACAGAGACATGACATATACAAGCAGACACTAACACTAAGGAGGGACAAAGATAGAGGAAGAGCAGGATATAACACACCTCCCTCCTTTAATTGAAAAAATGAATAAGATGAAACAGAAGATGGCAGAAGCAGAAAGGCAGAAGAAAGAAAGAACATATATGCACCAGAAATAAACACCCTCTTCACCAAGATGGATAAGATGAAACAGAAGATGGCAGAAGCAGAAAGGCAGAAGAAAGAAAGAACATATATGCACCAGAAATAAACACCCTCTTCACCAAGATGGAAAGAAGAGGTAATATCAAAGGGGCGAAGGTACAAAGGTTGTACAAGCACCGTAAGCTAACAAAAGAATGTAAGCTTAAATTAAATGAATACTTAACATCTCAATACAAATGAGCAAAGGTACAGTATGGCTCAGTACCGTAGATAGAAAATGAAATATCAACTCCTCAAATTCGAATATTTTCGATTCCTCTAAAATAAGCACAATAAAAATGAGCCCAACTCCTCAAAGTAAATACATGAACTCCTCTAAACATAGAGCACAGTAAAAGTGGTTCATGACAAAACGGCTCTTCACAGAAAATGCACAACTTCTCTATCAATAGAATAAAACTGAGCCCATGCAGCTCCTCACAGTAAGTAACAGAAAATCAGCAATAAAACTGAGCCCATGCAGCTCCTCACAGTAAGTAACAGAAAATCAGCAATTAAAATGAGCCCTGCGGCTCCTGACAGTAAATAGATGAACTCCTCTAACCATAGAGCACTATAAGTGGTTCATCTGAAATGACAATAAAATTGAGCCCCTATGGCTTCTAATAGCAAGCACATGAACACCTCTAACAATAGAGCACTATAAAGTGATTCATAACAGAAATAAACATCAAAATTGAGCATCACTCTAGCTCATCATCACTAAGAATGAAAACAAACTGGAGCACCTCAACATAGTTGAGCACATAAATGACCCCAATAAGCATAACGCCTACAAATCATCACCAAAATGAAAGCAAATGAGCACCTCAACAAAGGTTGAGCACAAACGTGGCTCCTGTAAAGTAGGCAATAATAGAATAAATTATTTCAAAATGTATCACTTGCAAATCCACACAGAAAAGAACATGTAACAGCATACATACATAACCTAGAAACAGAGTTCTAAGCATTGAGCATATAAATAGATATTTAGCACACCACAGTACTTAGAAGAAATGCACTCAAGGGTAAATTACAGCGCAAACTACATATTGCATAAATTAGGAAATATGCAAAATTGTTCACAACATCTTAAACATAACAAATCAAAATAATAAAAGTAGTCACCGTTGTCATTTGAATGAAGGGAGACACAAACAGCTCTGTAGAAATGTCCATGGGAAAATGTAAAGAAAATCAAACAGTACCTTGTTGGAGAACACAATTTTTTTTTCAAGGGAAATAAATAAATAAATCATGAAACAGCAAACACCGTTGAGCGATCTCTCACCTGGGTTACAGATCCAAACGTAGTGTAATGTCAGAAATTAATGGTGTGCAGATCAAGTTCCAATTCACGAAGTCAGGCATGTAGACAGACTCCCAAATGGTGTAGAGCCAAGCGCTGGCATGTGAATTCCAGCACAGTTTGCAGAGTATGCTCAGGACGTGGTTGGCAGAAATAGGCATCAGGTCTCAGCGTAGGCCACACGGCAAGCCAAATAACAAAGTAGAATAGCCGTCTCTTCACTCAAACTGCTAGTGCACAACCTCCAAGGTACCGAAACATGGAGTTCACACAGATTGATGCAGGCAGACTTTAATTTTAATTGCAGGTTGTAACGGTCCCAGTTAGTAGCGCTTTTGTAAACAGGAGACCTTTAAACAGCAGGTTGGCACAAGTTGCGCAGGCAATAAACTGAAGTCACAAAGTGAGCTGACAATCTTTTAAACAACAGATTTCTGAAATAGCACAGGCACACATAGGACAGACAGCAGCAGCAACGTTACTCATGTAAAACGCTGACTCACTAGATGAAAACAGGGAGACCTTTAAGTTTGCTCTAGTGCCAGATGATTTAGTAGTAGTATTACTTCAGCAAAGGTTATTCCAATGCTCTGGGTTGAGACTGTCCGTTGGAACCAGACACCGGTGGGGTACCCAGAAGCAGGAAAGTAACTTAAACATTTCTCTTCTTGTCTTTGGTTGCAATGATGTCCTTTTTAAATTCAATGAAGTCCTTTTTCTTTTAAATGGGTCCTTTTTTACCTCGTCGCCAGTGTTAAATTCAATAAAATAAAGATGATGGGTCCTTGTTTTAATGTTCATGTAGTATATTTATTCTTGGGATTAGATAGTCAGGTACAGGATTCAAGTAGGAATGTAATATGGTAAGAAATCCCACCAGGAGCAGATAACTTCCTGCTCAGCCTCCAGGTAACTGATAAATCCCTTGAATAGCAACAGGTAGAATCATGGATGACATCACAGAGACATGACATAGACAAGCAGACACTAACACTAAGGAGGGAAAAAGATAGAGGAAGAGCAGGATATAACAGTGTTATCACTTTATTCCAATCAAGATGACTTCAGGTGTGCCATACTTTTGTCATAAGTAAGACTGGTAGCGTTCTAGTTGTTCTTTAGAACACTCTGGGACATTCTGTCATTGGGCTATAGTTGGGCTACATCTGGCTGATATTTGGGCTACATTTGGGCTCTTTTGTCTCTGGTGGCCATCTTGGGAGACTGCATATCAGATTTTTTTAATGAAATATAAGAGGATTTGAGAAGTCACTCAAAATGTGCCCAAATTTTTCTTTCTTCAGCACTAATCATAATTTCTATGGTAAAATGAACTCCCTCATTGTGTTCCTTTGCAAATTAAATGTTTTAAGTGTTAACACTTTATTCCAATCAAGATGACTTCAGGTGTGCCATACTTTTGTCATCAGTAAGACTGTTAGCGCTCTAGTTGTTCTTTAGAACACCTTGGGACATTCTGTCATTGGGCTATAGTTGGGCTACATCTGGCTGATATTTGGGCTACATTTGTTTTTTTTGTCTCTGGTGGCCATCTTTGGGCTACATTGGGCTACATTGGGGTACATTGGGCTACATTTGGGCTCTAACATATATATAGCCCAATGTAGCCCAATATATATTTTTTCAAAGTTAATTTTCGTAAAAACCACTGTAGCATATATCTTGAGACATAGCAAAGGCACATCGGGGTATCAGTCCCTACAATTTTGCCAGGTTTGGTGGAAATCCATTCAGCCGTTCGGGCTAAAAGTGAGTCCAACCGCCCTATGGAAATGAACATGGGGAAAACACATTTTGGGACCCCCCTTTTATCTTGGCCCCCGCTTGACGGATCCCCCTGAAACTTTCGGGGAAGGAGCGAAGCGCAGCGAGGCAAAGTTAAGGAAAATTTCAGGCAGATTCCTCAACCGGCGCCAAAGTTATTCCCAATAGAATGTTGCGATTTCCCTATGGAAAACAATCCTAACTATATATACCTACTGGCTATCGCCAGTAGGTAATGTATATATATATATATATATATTGCATTACACTTCCCGAGGTGGTAAGCAGTGAACTGCACTTGAAACTTTTTCTTTTGCCGACATTCTTTATTAGTTAAAACAGCATGAGGTACAGTCCTGACACGTTTCGTTCTATCTTAGAAGATCTTCAGAGGTAAGCCCAGCACCTGAACACACCGCATGTCCCCACAATACAATGTCCGCCATTACAATTTTATTACCTCCGGTGGTCACTTTAATAGTTGCATTCTGGGAACTGTGGTTGACTCGGGAGTGACGCTTTTCTACCCTCTAGTGAGTGGTGCTTTTTTCATGCTGTTGAGAGTATGCTTTCTCCTTCTTTCTCATTTTCTGTGGTTACAGGCAATATGTTTCCCCGCATCAGCCCACTCTCAAGACTAATACAGATCCAATACCGAGTACAGTCCCCGGCGGCACAGCATTCCCCTATGCACTTTCACGATCCACAAAGTTGGTGCCAGGTCGGGAAATGATAGCGCTCTTTTGGGGGTGCGTTGTTCTTCGGCGGACCCAAGCCGATCACATATTGCAATACAGTTCCCGAGGTGGGAAGCAGTGGACCGCACTCAAAACTTTTTCTTTTGCTGACTTTCTTTATTAGTTAAAACAGCATGAGGTACAGTCCTGACGCGTTTCGTTCTATCTTAGAACATCTTCAGAGGTAAGCCCAGCACCTGAACACAACGCTTGTCTCCACAGTACAATGTCCTTCATTACAATTTTATTACCTCCGGTATTCACTTTTATAGTTGCATTCGGGGAACTGTGGTTCACTCGGGAGTGTCACTTTTCTACCCTCCAGTGGGTGGTGCTTTTTTCATGCTGTTGAGAGTATGCTTTCTCCTTCTTTCTTATTTCCTGTGGTTACAGGCAATATGTTTCCCCGCATCAGCCCACTTTCAAGACTGATACAGATCCAATACCGAGGACAGTCCCCGGCGGCACCGCATTCCCCTATGCGCTTTCACAAACCACAAAGTTGGTTCCAGGTCGGGAAATTATGGCACTCTTTTGGGGGTGCGTCGTTCTTCGACGGAACCAAGCCAATCACATATTGCATTATACTTCCCGAGTTGGGAAGCAGTGAACCGCACTCAAAACTTTTTCTTTTGCCGACTTTCTTTATTAGTTAAAACAGCATGAGGTACAGTCCTGACGTGTTTCGTTCTATCTTAGAACATCTTCAGAGGTAAGACCAGCACCTGAACACGCCGCTTGTCTCCACAGTACAATGTCCGCTATTACAATTTTATTACCTCCAGTGGTCACTTTTATAGTTTCATTCTGGGAACTGTTTCAAGCAGGTTATAGTTTGGAATTAGCAGTTAAAAAACCTTAGAAATTCACTGAAAAAACATACGTTTCTGGGGTGTTATAGTTAGCTGGACATTTCACTCATACAAAACCATTGAAATTCCTCCCTTATAGTTAGTTGTACTAACTGTAACTCTCGTGCCCGCAATCCACTGGTGATGATGTCATATATCATATCATTCATGACATGGTCAGTGACATCACTGATGCCATCTCAAATGACATCACTGATGACATAACTGATGACATCATCCAGTGAATGTGATTTGGTTCGATATTTAAATAAATATTATATTTATAGCAATCTGCATTGAAGACTGAGTGGATGTATATGTGTCTGGATGGCGGATTTAGTAGTATTGTGATTGCCTGTCTAAGTGACTAATTTAAAGTGTCTCACTAAATATATGGGATAGTGATTCAATTGTGTGGATCTCTGTTTCTCTTTATCTCTTGTGTAAACTACTACATTAGTTGGTTACAAGGTGCCTGAATGTTTATATTAGTATTAATTAGTTAAGTGAGTATTTGTATGGGATAGTGAATGTGTGTGTGTGTGTGTGTGTGGTTGAGTGGGAGGTGTGTCACTGTCCAAAGATGTGTAAATAGTTGATTTAGTAGGTATATGAGGTTAGACTGCATGTGGAAACACTTGTTTGGGTGACTGAATCTCTTTATGGGTGTAGTGATGAGTAAATATATTTCTCAATGATACATGTCCAACAAAGTAGAAATATAAAAGGCAGTGTATGTGACAGTTGCTGTATATGAATAAGTATACATAAGACTCAGTGATTGTTTGAGTGACTGTATCGAAAACTGTATACTTGCAATAGTGGTTTTATAACACACTAAGCATGAGTTACTATCTATATGAATAAATCACCACAACCATCCCCATGGATCCCTCCACCCTACTACCTCAGAGGCAGCGCAAAACAGTACTAGGGACCTTTCCAAAATAATATATCTCCTCAACAGTACACTAGCTCAATATACAGAGATGTAGCAACCAAGTACGTATAAGGGAAAGAACCCAAACATCAACAATAATGTACACAACGCTAAGACTACCAGTGAAATACTATACACAATTCACTATAGAAATCAAAAACTTTTCAGTGTGTACATATACCATTGATACGCGTAGTGTACTAAATAGTGGATGCAACCATATTATCTCAGACACTGGGGAATATTACGGTCATTTACCTGTGTTCACCCCCTTCCTTTGAAACAGAAGTGGAGTGGGCTAGTCCAACGTATACAACGTCAATGTAAAACTATAAATAATTAGGCTACTCCTTGGGCGTGGTTCACTTCTGCAAAGAGAAGAGACTACACCGCAGCGAAGGTCCCCACCCTGCCACGTGGCTACCGCCATGACCGTGTGCTTCCTCGATACAGTCCGATTGCGACCTCAGCGCCACACCACCGCAGACTTATGTCTGTATCGACTAGTGATTTCCATCGACACTGCGGACAGCAGGGTTCACAATTTGATTTCAACTTTGGATCTAAATTTTTCTTCAGTATCTGTGCTGAGAACTGCCTTCAACCCATTCAGCGGTCAGTAGAGTTGACAACTTGATACCAGTTGCGCATCAGCACTACAGAAAACATTGATTTCAGCCATCATTGATTTAATACAGAGACAATTACGGACAGTATGCAAGTTAGGCTTGATTTATGAAAGGAAGAGTACATTTTATTAATGGATGCCACAAAAACATTCATCTATGTCTGTACTAAGTATTACCTTCATGTGTACACTGCAATCAACAGAGTTTACCACTTGATAACACAAGCGCATCAGCATTATAATCAACATTGAATTCATTCTCGATTTATTGAAGACAGAGACGATTCTACTGTGTCGTCCGATTTTGGTAACTTATGTGTCAAAAAAGCATTCGCCGATGTTTCTGTGGACTCTTGCAGAAATTTACTCTGCCGACAGCAGGGTTCACAACTTGAATTCAAATTTCCATTTACACTACGAACAGTAGAGAATTCAGCCTTGATTTATGTAATGTAGAGACAATTCTACTGTATATGTACAGATTTTCTTTACATAAGTCACAAAAATCATTTGCCGATATCTGTGTTGACAACTGCCTTCGATCTACATTGTGAGGGCTCACGATTCAGGTGGAATGGCGATTAAACATGACCCGACCTGCCCGAACCACTAATCATCTCAGGGTGCGCACACGCTTAGTTCTTCAGGTACTACTAACTCACTGCACCACGAGTCATTTCCACGTGGCCTTATTAAGGCAGAATTCACGAGGCAAACAACATTGCTCCCAATGTGGTCTGCACTGACTACGCATCATCGCAGATTACGTATACACTCAGTCCCAAAGGTACTACTAACTCAGTGCACCATAAACAGCCGCGGCCCGTGGAAGCAGTTTGGTCGGGCAGGGAGGTGGTGCGGGGGAGGGTCAGGGTGGAGGGTGGTAAACAATGGAATATGGATAATTGCAGGTAAGTAAACAATTTAATTAATAAAATGAATTTCGTAGCGTGCGCTGCATCACATTTTACGATGCAGGGTGCACTACGAAGTCTGTTTTATTTAATACATTGTTTACTTACCTGCAATTATCAATATTCCGTTGTATACAACCCTCCACCCTGACCCTCCCCTGCACCGCCTCTCTGCCTCACCGAACTCCCTCCACAGGCCGCGGCTGACCATAAATCATCGCAAGGAAGAGTGAACAGTCTTATGTCACAGTGAGGCATACTGTCACTTTTAAATGGAATTCATGCAGAATTAAATCGACAAAAGACATTACTGTGACTTTTCCCCAGACCACGCATCATCACAGGGTACGTACAAGCTCAGCGCCAAAGGTACTACTAACTCAGTGCACCAGAAATCGGTGAACAACCGTTACAATGAAACTTTTACAACGCACTACCATTACAACGCGGTCATTACAACGCAAACTATTACAACGCATTGCGCTGGGGGGCGCTGTAGGATAGGGAATAGGTTAATTTACTATCCAATAACCTTCCCCAGTGTCCACGGGGACTGGAGTTGGAATAGTAAATTAAACTATTTACTATCCAGCACCCCAAAGCGCTATGCGTTGTAATGGACTGCGATGTAAAAACCGCGTTGTAAAGGCAGGCGTTGTAATAGCCTGCGTTGTAATGTCATACATCCCCAGAAATAATCGCCACGTGAACGTATTGAATGAGATGACTTATTTAGAAGAAAATATATCATAGTTTTTGGAGAAATACTTCAACATACTTCTGTGAATGGACAACCAATATTTATTAGAAAACTTGATTTTAAAGACGTTGCTACCAGTGCGTCCTGCTCGGAGCAAGCATCATCACAGGCTCCACAGAACATTGTTGCTTCAGGTGCCACTAACTCTGTGTACCACTTATTATTGTTGCTTGCGCACACACTAAATTACCAATACTGTGCAGCTCTAAACAATGCCACATAGTTGTGGGCTCTTGCTAACCGCTGCCTCCTGCCTACACTGTGGTCATCAGAGCTCACAATTAATTACAATGTTGATTTATTATTTGCAGACTACAATACAAAACTAAATATAAACATTTATCAAAACCAATACAATATTCCTTTATTATGCTTCCTTTAACAAGTTTTGTTATATCACATATAGATTTACTGGAATAATAAATTTCAGGCTGCAAGTGCAAAGGTGAACTTAATGATAGTCTACACTGTGGAAAGCATAGGTCACAATTTGAACCTCACTTTTTCTTCATTGGAAACCTGAACTTTTTTGGAGACAAAAATGACTACACCACTGGAAGAATCATCTGAGTCTGATAAATTTGTTGCTGAATAATTCATAACCATCGATAGCACTTTCCCCCACCCTGAAAACACATACAATCTAGTATGCAACATTCAATTCTTTGAGTGCCGCCCGTTCAGACCACGCATCATCGCAAGATCAGCACACGCTAAACACCAGACATACCACTAACTCAGTGCACCATAAATAATCACCACAAGCTTTTATTAACGCAAAAGTCTATAGTAAAAAAAATTAGCCCCAGTGCGGCCTATCCGGACCACACATCATAGCAGGTTCCGTATTCACTCAGTCCCAAAGGAACTACTAACTCAGTGCACCATAATTCATCACCACATGGCCGTATTCAGATAGAATTTAACTGATTCTTCATTCATTATGTATAAAGTGCAGTACCATATGAAGTAACCTCCCTCAAACCTACACAAAATTGCCACATTCCCTTACTAAGCCAGAATTCACAAGACAAAAAACATTACTATCAGTACGTCCTGCCCAGTCCACACATCATCGCAGGCTCCACATAACCTTGTTATTTCAGGTACCACTAACTGAGTGGAAACCAAAATAAGTATAACACCTATCAGAACTGAGACAATATCCCTTTATTATGCTTCCTTCAATTTTTTTTTTATATCACATAGATTTAGTTGAATAATCAAATGCACAGTGCATACATATTCGATCTTCCACTTCCACTATGGTTGCTGTGATGCACTCCACCCTAAGATGTACACTGCAACTTCAATGCACTTTGGCATCTACACTATAGACAGTACGAAATTCAACCTTGATTTATTTAATGCAGAGACAATTATACTGTATGTATTCAGATTTTGTTAAAACAAGTGAAAAAAAGCATTGTTCTATAACTGTTCTGACTACTAGCTTCCATATACACTTTGCACAGTAGGGTTCACAACTTGAGTTTACCTTTTCATCTACACTACAGACAGAATTAAATTCAGCTCGATTAATTTAAGCAGAGAAATAAAAAGCGTTGTTGCACTGCTAGTATGCACAAGCTCCTTCAATCGCTGCATTCTGTGAACTATGATAACAAAGAATGTAGAGAATTGCGTCAAAATGTACCTCCACCACCGGCAATACCAATTACCTCTGGGACATCACCTTCAACATCGCCACCAGACATACGTCCCCATTTGGAGAATGCTAAAATGCACTACGTGAAATTCAATTGTTTAATTTGGTATGGGGGCAATCAGTAGACCTAGTTTACAGAGCAATTGATAACCATCAATGCTAGTTCCCCCCCCCCCCAAGTTCATATAGTCCAGTATGCAACAGTGAATGGTTTGAGTGCAGCCCGCTCAGACCACGCATCATTGCTGGGTGAGCACACAATAAACACCACATGTACCACTAACTCAGTACACCGTAAATAATCGCCACGTGCAAAGGCAAAATTGAATACTCAAAACACATTTTTACCAGTGCGGTCTGCCTGAACCACGCATCATCGCAGGCTCCACACAAACCTCACTTATTTCAGTGCGCCACAACTCATGAACCCTTTACGATAGAATGTTTTGTTGATTATTTCACATACAATATTCCTACCTTTTGTACAACATAAGTCATAAACCATTATTATGAAATAACTGTGTATGATATCATGATTACTATTCTACTTGTTACCAACAACGTAATAAAATGGAGTCGAGCACACGTGCCCGTACCCACTTCAACTATCTATCTGTCTCTGTGTATTTATTGTGTATGTAAAATGCTGCTCCTCTGCCCTACCACTTTATATTGTGCTATAAATAGCATATGCAACCAACTAACCTGTGACAGTCCGTGTGGGCTATTCCTCTTTTTTTTTTAAAGTATATTTATATAGCGCAAAATCAACCCAAAACTATACCAGCTATTTACATGAGCACCATATTTACAATACATTTTCAGGCACGCGTACATTACGTCATTACTCCGAGACTCGACCACTGATTTTCAGCATCAAGTTGCACAGTGAACCTGACTGACCACATATGTATATAAATTAGCTGCCCTTAATGTGCCAAAAACTACAACTTAAACCTTTCACAGCCCTGTATTACCACAGCTACAACACTCCACTGAATGTAAAACAAACATTCATAATCACAGAAATGTGTCCTGTCCACCATCTTGTATGTATGCAACTATGAACGAATATAGAGTCAGTGATACCCCATACCTTCCATGTTGGCCAGGTTGTGGAAATGTACAGATATAATGACACATTTGCTTTTAAGACCCGGGTGACGTCAGCACTACAAAACGGCCACCCGAATAACTTAATTTCTCATATAGCTCACGCGGGACCACGCCCATAGCTCCGGAGTCATGGTTCAGATCCTCACGCAGCACTGGCATGCATCAGGCCACCCCACTGCACTTACGCTTCCAGGAAAACACAACGCTACATGGCCCAGATTTCCATTGTAGTGATTTCTTAGTTCCAGGTCTAGTTGTCAGAATGGCACACACACTCCCTCATGGCTGTTATACACCCACACTACACTCATCCAACACATGCGTCACTACACACGTGACCCTACTTATAAAAATGACGGGCGCATGTGCTCTACGCCATTTTAGAGTTGCTCCTATCACAAGCGCTGTGATGACCCGTCCTGGTGGTTCGGACGACTCATGTAGGCACGAACCACCAAACAGTGGGCTCACCACTACATGCGTGGCCTCTTTGGTCACTGAGTTAGTGGTATCGGAAGGACTGAGCAGGTGAAGAACCTGCGATGATGATGATGGGAGCACGAGTATGTCGTTAGCCATACCAATATCAAGACTCAGCACCATATGTGAGACTTCTTGGTGGCAGAGCAGGACTACATGATGTAGAAGGTGTCCTGTCCACAAAAAGGTGAGCAGTGAGGCCTGGGTGCGCATCGGAGGGAGTAGATGGGGTGCAGCAGACTGGATTCAAAAAAGCGACGCAGCGATTTAGACGAACACATTCCTATATAATGTATCAAATTACATGTATATTTTTTTTTCCAATAGCAGGAACGTTTTTATAATCGCTCAAATTTCCGGAATATAAACTATACAAATAGTTCTTTTATATATGAGAGGGAACGTGTGTGAAAGGGCGATGTTATTCAACTCCACATTAGGATAGTAACAATTACCAATCATAACATCTTTCTTTTACTATCTTTTAGATGTACAGCTTCAGGGTGCATTATGTCCCAGCACTTGGTGAAAAACACACTGGTGACAGAAAGTTGAGCTGCAAATATTCTTTGCAGTCACTCTCTCACTTCCTCTCCTTTTTATAAAAAAATTACACTCAATGTTAACTTCCTTTTTATCTTACAGGTTGTGTTTCACAAATTGGCGTCACCCCAACACCTCTAAAACTCAACGTACGAGGATTCTGTGATGATGCATGGCCATCGTAACAACTTCAGAGAAAGCTGCTTTGACACGTAGTGCACCCTCTTTGAATCAGGCCAATGGCACAAGGTGAGCAAAAAAGCTTGTTCCCGAAACAACCACAAGTGATCAGTGAAAGGAAAAACTGGGTAGTGTGCAGCAGCTTCACTGCGTAGGAATGTACAATTACCTCCGAGCAGTAAGAATAGATAGGTTACAACAGTCTGAGGGACAGATTTACAAGCCCCTTCCACCACTTTTGTGTCACTTTTAACATGGGAAAAGTGGCGTAAGGAGCTTCTAAATCTACCTCTGACTTCCCAAGAAAAACACTCACCTCCAGACTCAGCGAGTTAATGGGTTGCAACAGTCTAGATATCCAATATTGAGAACTCACCGCTATGCAGTGGAAATGCATGGGATATAGTACTTTGGAAAAAAACAGCACGCAGACACATCCTTACAGTGTACAAAAAATAAACAAAAATATATGTGTGCATTTGTATGTACTATGCTATCACTAACTCTAAATACGATCTTTCAGATTACTAAACTGGAGGGTGCACTATGAAGCTGCACGTCCTTGGACACACAACGGAGGCAAAATGTGTGCTACGTGTTTTTTTTCCAGTAATAACTGCTCCATCTATAACTTTCTCTCTCTCTCAATTTTAATGTTGTTTTTTCTCTTTTTCTCGCTCACTTTCTCTCACATCATTTCACTCTCTCTTTTAAAGTTATGGACGCTGCTGTCCACTCTGACGTGTAGAACCAAAGCTGAGTTCAAGTTGTGAACTCTGTTGGTCACAGTGTTTATACAAGGTAGGCAGAGCAGCCTACATATACAAACCCTCTGATTAAATGCATTAGAATTAAAAGACCTTATTACAAGCCCCTTGCCCCACTTTTGCTTCACTTTCAACATGAGAAAAGTAACACAAAAGTGGCGCAACAGTCTTGTAAATAAGCCCTAAAGAATATTGTCCTGCATAATGACTTGATCTCTCACCTAATTCTGTCTCATCTCTGAATCAGTTTAAAGACCTGTTAATCTATAGTGTAAATCTGACCTAGTAGGCACTTCCATACAGACACCGCTTGAACACGGGCCTATAAGACAAGTGAAATGTATCAGGCACACTGCACACGATATCGTCAAGTGTTACTTTGACTTGTAATGTTTGACTTCATTTAGTCACATCAATCTAATTTGAAACACTAATTTTCTTTTTTGTTTTGCAGATTACCTACCGTACTTCTATTGGAGTCCATATCACATTTTGTTTATTATATTGTTTTGTTAAAGTTATGTTTCTAGTTATTTATTGTAATGTTAACTTAAAGTTACGTTTCCAGTTATTTATTGTTTTAATAAAAGTATATACGTCTTTTTTGGGGGGGATAGCGGTCCCCCATAGAAATTATATTTATAATTTATAGTTTAATTCTGAGGCTAACTCTTTACCAGCTCTTTACCAGAGTCTATAGCTATGACTAACGGTTCCTGTGGAAAAGTTATAAAACTCCAGCACAGTAACTTATTCCATTAGCAACATAGTGTGGTGAACTTCTAACCTCTGTGCTTACTTAAGTGGTCCATGAACTATGGCAACAGGCAGAAGGCCATTTGGGGGTAGGGTTGAAAGGTACTGGCTGTACGATAACCATTATATTAACCCTGGATCCTCTACAAGACAAATAGGAACGCGAAGTAAAACAAAACACTGTCTACCAGCTTTACGACCCCCTTGCACCACTTTCACGTCCAATGACCCCCCTACAAAATTAGAAGTGTGTGGGCCTCAATGACGCCCCTCATGCTCCTGGAGCCACCACCCCCGGGGATTTGTGTATTGTGAGAGGCATGCTCTGTAGCTCTCCGCCTGCTGCCCTCGAGGCCCCTGGGGACTGCCACGCCGGAACGCTGGCTCCTGCAGTGCCTACCCCCAGGACACTGCTGTTTGCTTTGACAGACAACAACAGTCAATTCAAAAAAGTACTTAATGCATAGACATAGCCATATATCCCACGAAGGATATGTGCAATGATTGTAAACTGACCACAAATGAAAGGAAAAAACACATAAAACGTATATCTTTTTAGTTTGATATATTCAAACTTTTTTGTTTCTGTAATGAATCAAACATGCTGTCCAAAATATATAAAAACAAACATGGGATGCGAATACATAAGGTGTCTAGGTCGTGACTGGTGACTGGGTGTTACAAGTGACAAAATGAAAATACATAAACGTAAAAACTTTTTCAGAATATCCAATTTACCAACACAATAGTCACACGAGGTTTAAATTGTACCTTTTGTCCAGTTGGACTTTGTGCACATGGATATAGGACATAGAACGTCGACATTGGGATATATGGCTAAATCTATATATTAATTACTTTTTTGAATTGACTGTTGTTGTCCAACAGAACCATTGTTTTTTGTTTAATTACCCACTCAGGATCTGAGGTTTACAGGATCACCCCATTACACTTAATGGTTTGCTTTGACAGGGCGGGACTCATGGCTCCCGCCCTCCCGTAGCAAACTTAGGGGCCGATTATGATGGTGGACGGACCTGAGTCCGTCCGCCACCATAGAGTAGGAGGGACCGTCCACGGGGGCTGCTGCGGTCCCTCCGTGCAGATTAGGATGTGAACGCCTGGGTGGCGGTCACATCCTCAATCTTTAACATTGCGGCGGGTGCAGCTTCAAGCTGCACCCACCGCAATGTTAAAAATGCATGCACAGCATTTGCGTGCACAAAGCAGCAGGCACCGCGCGGTGCCTGCCGCTTTGTCCACGCAAATGCAGGGGGGTACCATAGGTACCTCCCATGTGCACCCCCCACCCTCTTCACCAAGGGGGCCCGCAACGGGCCCCCGAAGTCAATTTCCGTACGCTTTTCCACGGCGGAAAAGCCGCCGTGTAAAAGCATATGATTTCCGCCATCCTAATATGGCTGGCGGTGTCTGATAGACACCGCCTGCCATGTTAGAGCTTTTCCCCCGCGGTCGGAAGGCGACCGTGGCAGAAAAGCTGCGGACGGATTTTGAGACCGACCGCCATTCTAATTTAGCAGTGGGTCTTTTGTGCCTCCGCAGCGGTTTTCCCGCATCCTCCGGGCCGGCGGTGGCTTCCGCCGGCCCGGAGGATATGGGAGCACCGCGATCCTAATCGAGCCCTTCTAGTTTGCTATGGGAGGAGCAGAACTGAGCTGGCCAAAAGTTTGGAAAATTTCGAGAAGATTCATCAATCGGCACAAAAGTTATTGGCATTAGAATGTTACGGATTTCCTATGCATAATAGGTCCTAAATATAACTACCTACTGGTGACCGCCAGTAGGTAATATATATATATATATTATATCAGCAAAGACGAACTCCTGCCACTTCCAATCCTTGGCGGCCAAGAAGGAGACTCAGACCCCACAACTCTTCAGGTAAGGCGATTTTATTTGTTACCACAGCCCACGCACGACGCGTTTCGGGCCACAAGAGCCCTTGTTCACATGCGGTTAGGTACTGTGCCATTTCTTATATATATGTGCAATTGTGTATATGGTAACCACCCCTCTACACTTTCTCCGGTCACATGACAATACCCATAGTAAACAGACTTGCCGAGAAAGACAGCCTTCCTGGAAAAACCATTCGTATATCACCCAGAAAATATACATAAAATGCCAATTAAAAGTCTTAATATCAGTACATATAAATAAAATATGTAAAAACTGATAAAAACTCTGAATGTATAAATACATAAATGACATCTTTTAAACAAACCAAATTAGATAGGATTAATCCGCAAGCAACAAAATTTCTCATTCTAAATAATGTTTTGAGCGTTTTTGTACACAACAAACATTTCTCAGGATAAATCCTTATATGACTCCAGAATAAAGTGCATGAGTGGATACACAACTATAAGTGAATTCTTTCTCCTATGTGCAATATAATGCATAACTGTGCAAAAAAGCAAATATAAAGTGCAGTACTATATGAGTATTTACATAAAAGACCAAATTTAGTATAATTACTTAGCAAACGTGTAAAAATATTGGCAACAGTAAAATTAAACCTGGGAAGATATTAAAATTCATACAAAAATAATAATTGTTCGCTAAAAACGTAATTATACTTAAAAACAGGTCTTAAAAAGTTAGAAAAAGGGACATTTCAGACAGTTTAGTGGCAGGTGTTATAAAACAAAACTCATAAAATTGAACCAACAATCTGTCATAAATATAGTGCATTCATAGAAAATTGTGCATGTCTTCCGTGTTGTTTAAACCCTGTGGTCACTTGCTGTCAAACTCAAGGATAAACTTAGTTTCTAATTGTCTAAGTTGGTGTTCCCTATTGCCACCTCTTTGGGATTTCGGGATGGCGCTAACCACATAATAGGTTAGACAATTAATATCATTTGCATGACACCTTTTAAAGTGCTGTGCCACTGGGTAAGCCGGATCACTATGTAGGATGGCTCTAATATGCTGCAATATTCCTACATGCACCTGCAGCTTCGTACTACCATATAACTATATATCAAAACAATACCCTTTCAGGCATAGAGTGATGCATAGATTATGCAAAAAAGAGGCAGAGAACTCTGGGTAGTACTCAAGTTTAGGTGGAAAGCAGCTCCTGTATAGAGCACTCTCAACACCAGCGACACTCTAGATCTGCTCATCTCAAATGTCTGCTTTTCTATCAAAGTCTTTAAGCACATGATTAGCACAGTACCATCCACTCTGAGATAGAAAAGGACAATGTCTTTTGCCACTTCCACAGCAAAGTCTTTAAGGATAGGCCTAGCCCAGTGCTGTCCATGCCAAGCTGTAAAATGTCAAAAGCCAATTACCACTCCAGGCATAATATTACAGTTTTGAATTGGTAAAATACCAACCAAGCCAACCTGAAATGAGTAAAAGCAACCCCTGACACAGAGGGTTCAGAGAGGTATAGCTTTGTCCAGACACAAGGGATCACCCAGTATAAGTCAAAACAATACCATTTCAGGCATAGGGTGACGCATACATTTTGCAAAAAAGAAGCAGAGGACTCTGGGTAGTTCTTAAGTTTAGGTGGAAAGCAGATCCCGTATAGAACACTCGCAAGACCAGCCTGAGACTAGATCTGCACACCTCAATTGTCTGCTTTTCTATCAAAGGCTTTAAGCATATAATTAGCACCGTGCCATCCACGCCAAGATAGAAATTGATAAAGTCTTTTGCCATTTCGACAGCAAAGTCTTTAAGCATAGGACTAGCACAGTGATGTCCATGTCGAGCTGTAAAATCACCAAAGCCAATTACCACTCCAGGCACAATATTAAAGCTTTGAATTGGTAAATACCAACCAAGCCAACCTGAAATGAGTAAAAGCAACCCCAGACACAGTGTTTCGCTCTACTTAGAGCTCTTCAGAGAGGTATAGCTTTGTCCAGACACATGGGAGCACCCAGTATATGTCAAAATATTACCCTTTCAGGCATAGAGTGATGCATAAATTATGCAAAAAAGTAGCAGAGAACTCTGGGTAGTTCTCAAATTCGGGTGGAAATATATATAAACCTACTGGCAGTTGCCAGTAGGTAGTTATAGTTAGGACCTCGTTTCTATTCATAAAGCGTTTTTTTCTTTTGCCAATATCTTTGGGGCCGTTTGACAAACCTTCGCGAATTTTTCAAAACTAGTGGTTCAGTCAGGTCATCTCCTCTCTTTAAAGTTTTGGGGTGATTTGTGGAGCTGGAGCTGAGGAAAAAGGGGGGTCCCAAAACGTGCTTTCTCCATGTAAATTTTCATTTCATAGGAAACTTTACACAAAGCTACAGCCCGAAGTGCTGAATGGAATTACACCAAATTTGGCAAAAAGTTAGGACTTGGTTCAGAAAGTGTTTTTTTTTTCAAATGGTGTAAATCCATTAAGTAGTTCCTATGAAATTCAAAAATGAAAAATTATTTATCTGGTCACCGAGGAGAATTCACAAACCCTCCCGACCACAAGCGTCATTCAGATTGGCTGCCAACTCTCCAAACCAAGAAGGGTTCTTTTTTCTTGTGACTCAGTAAAACTGAGATGCAAGAAAAAAGCGAAGAAAATGGTTAAATAAAAAAAAGGGGGCAGGGTTTAAACACACTGACCCCCAAGGCCAGGCCTATAATATTTGATGTAATCAGCAGTGCATTTGCGGGGGCGTGAGTATAACAGCCGAATTTCTCGAGTGGAATATCCAACTAACTATAACATCCCTGAAACCTGTGTTTTTTTAAGTGAATTTCTAAGTTTTTTTAAAGGCTAATCCCTAACTATAATGTCGCTGAATCCTCTGTTTTTTTTTCCCTTCTTCATTAATCACCGTTTCAGTTGGTCAGAAAGACAGTCAATTACCTCGGCAATAACTGACGATCAGATTTATTTTTGGTTAGAAAACGCACTTTAAAGAAGTGCTGAAACCACATAAACTTCACCCGCTGATCTTGAAACGTTGTAAATGCTCCTAACCTCAATGGCTATTTGTTTTGATTGACAATCTTGTGTGAAGCGAGGAGGAAATATTTATTATTCAGGTATCTCATTCAGAAGCATTTTATAATACAGCAATAATTCAGATGCTAACTTTATTTATTTTATTATTATTAAAGAATGAATCATTCTTTAAAAGTTTGTTTTTACTTCCTGCTGATATTTCACAGTGTATTTGAAGCACCATCTCATCGACCCCACCCCCACCTCCACCTCACCCGCCGATTACATTAATGAGCTTTACCGGCATCATGAGTTCCTTGTGTGCACCATAAACTATAGATTAATGTAGCCTGACAAGCACCAATAGAACTAGGTTCTTGTTTTCCTGGGTACAGCTATGGCCACATGATTCTGAAGAGCAGATCACACACCACTGATAAAATTTGGTGTCAGAAGTCATCAGTTTTAACCCGGTCAAGACAGACTCAGCTGTCCATCCCTTTCAAGGTCAACAATGTAAGACCCATAAAGTGGATATTTGCATCTGTTATTAGAATACTTGTAATGGCAGGAATAGTTCTGTAGTGCTGTGTTAAACACATGTTATTTAAACGTCAGAATGAAGTATAATGCAGTATTACCATGCCCCCTTCCTTTCCAAGGTGGAAACTCGAAACATTGAGAACCAAACTACCCAGCATGTGTGTTACTAGAGTAGTTATTTTCACTAAAATCTGAAGACAATAAACAAGTGATTGCACTGCTGAAAAATGTTTGCCGCAGCCTTCCCATGAGTTTATTTACAGATGTAATGTGCATGGAGAGGGTGGTGGACTACCTTTAACTTTCACGCGGGTGAATACTGAATTAGGCAGCAGGCACTGCTCAGAGGGTTGGAGGTGATCTACATCCCTTGAGGGAGTCCCCTGTGTTGGAGTAAGGAGAGGGGTGGCCAGGCCAAGCTTGCCGGTGTGTTAATGCAGGTGTTTTCTCTATATGCACATCATGCAACCATATTGTACAGAATACATGAAAGAGTTCAATTTCCATAAAGCCTCCTTTTAATCTTTTCATTGCACTTTGGGGAACATGTATCGAGCTATTTACTGGTCGCAAACGGGCCGGTTTGCAGAATCAGCCCCTTTGGGTCAGGTAAATAGCCTTTTGAAATGCATCAACCCCAAAGTCAATCACAAACAGGTAATCGAAATTTTTGTGATTACCTATTTTGTGAATGCAATTAGGAAATCGCAATTTGCAATTCTCTAAATGCAATGCAAGAAGCAGTCTCAGAATGCGACTTTGCATTAAGGAACCGCAATTTACCATCAACTTCAAGTTGATGGTAATTTGTAATTCCTTAGAAAAAAACACAAAATTGCATTTTTGTAAGTGCCTTGTTGCGCATACACATGCCCTTAGGGTATGTATTTGCACTACATGTGCCCACATTCCATTTTTGGTGGTGCATCAGGCTGGACTTTTGGCCCCCTAGCAACCTTGAAATTGCATTTGCAAATTGCGATTACCCAAATGGTAATCGCAATTGTGAATGCTGTCCTACTCATTCCTATGGGCCTTTAGGCAATTTGCGATTCGCTATTAGGGAATGTGTAGTAATTGCAATGTATTTAGCGACTCCTACATGAATAACGAATTGCGAGTCTTTAATTGCAATTTCCCCAAAATCGCTATTAAGGAATCTCAATTCCTTTTCTTGATGCATGTCTCTTTTTTTTCTCTTTCTGAAATTTTTGAGGTTACAGTGCTTGCCTCTCTATGATGGTTTTTAAAACTTGTGTAATAAAACGTTTTATTTAAAATCCAAATTCACTTATTGTAGTCTTAGGTTTTAGATGAGGAAAGTAATTAAATTACTTTGTACCTTGCTTGGAGCTGGTTCTCGAGCCCTTTTTCACTGTGGGAAAGGGTTAAACCATGTAGATGAGCCAGCCTCGGATGGCAGAGCGGCCACACACACCTTGCCTCACGAGTCAATATTAGTGTGTCAAAAGGGCTACTTTATTGAAACCAGTACACATTTCAGCTAAGACAAACCGTTGGCAGTATCCCACACAAACTAGATGAAAACCCGGCTGCACTAACATCCTAACCAGTGACCTCCTTTAAAGAACCCTTAACATGTCCAATTCGAACACAACGTTTTCCTAAAGACTGCCCATTTCACTTAACCACTGAGCCCATGAGGAGCAGTAAGACCTCTTCATAACCTTCTGCTAAATCTCACACCACCACACTAGTCTCATTCTCCTTGTCAACCTCCCCCCACCATCATCATCATCCAGCAAAGCTTGTATCATCGCCAAGGAGGGCACCTTGCTGATGTAATCTTGCAGTACGCCCTCTATATCTATGGCATGAGGCTGACAGTCCTCTTTTTTATTTATATTGGCAATGACTCCCCTTCAATACGAGTTAAATCCAGAGGCAGGCACATGTGACACAATGCCCCGCCCACCTTCTCCACTGCTAGTGCCACCTCCAAAGGAACTGAAAGCACTGTACTCTGAAAGGAATCAGTTTGCCAGGCCTCCTTCTCTGAAACCGGCAAAGGGCTTGCCCTCTGCAAGCCAAGCCCCCTGCTCCGGCCTCCATAGCACATGTTGGCTTACTGTGCCTTCCGGGCACTGCCACTGCGCACACTCCACCTGTGGCGGGTCGGGCCTCCTCCCTTGCACTCATCTTGGGGACCGTGTGATAAAGCAGGTAAATTAGAATCAAGCAGTCACATGGTCTCATATGTAGCAGGATCGTCTTTGGTCAGCCTCAGATCTCCACGGCTCGTACATTAATAATAATCAACTGTCACATTTACTTATCAACCAATAGCACCGCCATGACCAACATTCAGGGCACCAGCCCAGTAACCAATCGGTGCGCAGGAAGGGAAAGGGTTGGAGAAAGGGAGGAAGGGAACATGGTAGCGGTAAAAGTGGGTCAAGGGATATTCTGTAATATGTACATATGTATTAAAACATGGCACATCTTCCTGCTTGACATTATTCAAATATTATAAAGGTTAATCATCAAATAATATTTTCCTTGAGAAAATTCTGGACCAAGGAACAATTCTCACCCAGTTGGTTATAGTATCCTTACATCTTCCTGCTGGGCTATCATAGTCTACAAAGCTTTCTTCTGTCATGGGATCATCAGTTTCCTTATCTCATGGTTTCGAGCTCTTTTAATTTACGCTCAAATTCTTCTCAAAGAACAACCCATTTCCCGCTTCACTAGGTTCATCCATAAAATCATGTTCTACACAAATTCTGCATTCTACAGGCATTTTTCCACTTACATCAAGAGTGCACTTAGATATCCTCTTTATACTCCCACAATTGCCATCTTGGGTGATCACACTCCTCTTATTGGTTTTGATCACTTGGATGGGTTTAGCGAATTTGCTGATACCTTTACTCATTCTTCTGTCCCATCCAATTCTCACAAAGTCGCTTGCAGATATACTAAATCAAGTGACTTTATGTGTCTCGTCATAATGTGTTCTTCTGATAACATACATGTCAATCTCATTCATAACCTTGTGCTTTGAGAATTTGAGTTTCAACTACCAAGGACAGATCAATGAAGTGGGGTTGTCTCACTTTCAAATGCACAAAAGGGGATACCAGTGTGACTGTGTGGGGTGTGCATCTATATACCCACACCCTTTCACGAATAAATACAAAGAAAGGAATCTTTCTCACCCCAGCCAGGTGTATAATTTCCTTTAAAAATCAATTAAACCACTTGACTAAACCGTTGCGTTGTGGCTCATATAAGGCTGTAAGTACATTCTGTATCTTGTGAGTATGGAGAAAATAAGTCATCTCATTTGAAATAAATTGCACAACAATGTCCGTGACTAATTTCTCAGGGTAACCTTCTCTACTAAATACTTCCATGAGAAATTTAATCACGGGCACTGGTGCTTACATTTTCCACAAACTTGACCGCTGGCCACTTGAAATAATAGTCTATAAGTACTATTGCAGACCTCATCTTACGAGGTAAGTTCACCAATGGTCCCACAATGTCTAACCCCACCTCTTACCATGCACATTCCGGCCATAGCCTAGGTTGCATAGGTAGAATCTGGGTCTTGCAATTTTTGTCTGCAACTTTGCATACGTTAAGCTGTCTCATAAAACAATCAACATGGACATCCATCATCGGCCACCAGTAATATTCCTGCATTTGACTTTCTTTAATGCAGTTATCCTCATGTGCCCTTGGTGACTTCATTTGAGGAGACATCTACGTAATTTCCCTGGTGGGATACATTTGTCATTGCGAAACAAGAATTCCCCATTCAAGGATAATTCACACGCAATATAGGCAAAGGAGTGTAAGGGACCTACAAGACTTTTGATACTGGTCCACCCTTTAACAAGATATTTTTTGACCATATTAAGTTCCACATCCTTAGAATATTTGATACTCCACATATCTTCGTCATCAATTTCTGCATTACCTCCTCATTCATTTTCTCTCTTTCAACACAACGGGGTAACTTGGAGAGAAAATCTGCTGCTTGGTTCAATTGGCCAGGCAGATATCTAATATCAAAACTATATTCCTGGAACTCGGAAGACAATTTAGCAATTCGCGCAGTAGAATTTCTTTCACCTCCTGAAGAAAACATTTTTCTAAGGGGCTTGTTATCTGCCACAATAGCAAAACTATTTCCCAACACATAGGGGGTCATTAGGATGGCGGGCGGACTTACCGCTTGCCATCCTATCGGTGATTGGGACCGCCCGCCACAAGGGCAGGGGTCCCGTGGGGGGTATTAGGATGCACCCGCCACTGTGGCGGGTGCATCCTGCATTTTTAGCATTTTGGCGGGCGGTGCTCTCAGCATCGCCCACCACAATGTTAAAAATGCACATGTGCATTTGCATACACAAAGCGGCAGGCACCGCGCAGTGCCTGTCACTTTGTTTATGCCAGTCAGTCAGTCAGTCATGAGTACTTTATTCGGTTCATAGCAAAAAGTATACAAACATCAAGAATCAGGCCCAGAATACAGTACAAGGTTAAAAAACAATTACAAATACTTAAAATACAGTAAAATATCATCCACTAGCAAACATTTTTAAGACAAGAGGACACAACAAAGAACAGAACATTCCACTACAATTTCTAGAATCCGCTATTCACAACATGTCCATTTAATTTTTTTCCTTAGTCTCATAGCTACAGTCAAATTAATCGCTACATTAAAAATTTCCCAAGTGTTGGACAATACCTGGAGGTACATAAGGGCCGGTTTAACTTGTCTAAACCCTCTATCTTTTATTAGAGGTCGAATTAACTTTTTCCTAATTAAGGGGCCGGTTATGATGGCGGTTTTCCCGCATTCTCTGGGCCGGTGGAGCCACTGCCGGCCCAGAGGATGCGGGAAAACCGCTGCAGACTGAAACAGACCCCCGCCAGATTAGGATGGCTGGGGGATTGTTTTTCAGTCCGCAGCTTTTCCGCCGCGGTCGCATTCCGACCGCGGTGGAAAAGCTATAACATGGCTGGCGGTGTCTATCAGACACCGCCAGCCATATTATGATGGAGTAGAATGTATGCTTTTCCACGGCGGCTTTTCCGTCGTGGAAAATCATACGGACCTTCACCTCGGGGGCCCATTGCGGGCCCCCTGTGTGAAGGGGGCGTGGGGGGTGCACATGGGGTGTACCTATGGTACCCCCCTGCATTTGCGTGAACAAAGCAGCAGGCACCTCACGGTGCCTGTCGCTTTGTGCACACAAATGCGGTGAATACAATTTTTAACATTGCGGCGGGTGCAGCTTGAAGCTGCACCCGCCGCAATGTTAAATATACAGGATGTGACCGCCAGGGTGGCGGTCACATCCTAATTTGCACGGAGGGACCGCTGCTGCCCCTGCGGACGGTCCCTCCTACTCTATGGTGGCGGACGGGCTCAGGTCCGTCCGCCCTCATAATCGGCCCCTAAGTTAAAATATTTACAAAAAAACATAAAATGCGCAGTGTCCATAATGGAGAATCCGTCACAAGGGCAGATCTCCAGGTCTGTTGACCTAGTCCACCCTGGTCGGTCAGTGAGAAGGAGGTGAAATTTATTCAACCTAAACTTGGTCAACAGAAATCTGTGATTGGCGTTATTGACCATTCTCAGGTATAATTCTAACTCACTGGAATTTGTTAATAGCTGGTGAGCCCTTACAGGGCTCACCAGCTGTCCAGACCCTTTCTGAGCTTATATGTGTCTTTTGCCCATTTCACATCTCCCTTAACTAGATTAGATGGCTGATCAAACAGTTCTGGGTGCCCTAATATAACAAATATTTTTTGACATAGTTTAGCCATGGGATGGAATTACTATGCTCAAGTGCTAAACAGTCCCTCAAACCCTCGTGATTCAAATCCAATTCGGGGTTCAACCCTACTGCGATCCATTTTATAAGTGGAGCTATAGTTATTTGATCTTCCAAATAGTTCACCCCACATTCTTGGTGGACAATATAACCAGGGGTCGACTGGGAGACCGATAAAATGGTCTTCAAAAACTTGTCCTCTACAATCTGTAATGTCTTAACATTGTTGACGCCCCATAAGTCTGCCCCATACATAGCTAAAGAAATACATTTGGCATTATAAACATTCAAAACAGCCTGTAATGGTTTTACTCCTAATTTCCGTGAAAAGCCAAGTACGGCCAAAGTAGACCTTGCAAACACATTTCGTTTAGCAGCCAATTGGGGCAACCATGTGGAGCTATCATCAAAAATGACCCCTAGGTAAGAGAATCTCGATGCCTTGGACAACACATTCCCCTCACAATACAGGGTCTTCATTTTTTTGCCATTCTTTCACACCGCCATTACATGGGACTTTAAAAAGTTAACACTGAGGTCTAAAACTTTCATAAAATCACAAAATGAGTTTAAAAGTCATTGTAACCCTACTGCTGTGCGGGCTAAAAGAGCGGCATTGTCCTCATAGAGTAATGCCGGTATAGAAAACTTGCCTGCTCTCGGTATATCATTACACACCTCCCCCAATACAGCACCCAATTCATTGATATAGAGGGTGAATAGTAACGGGCCATGATACAACCCTGCCTAACCCTGTTCGTAATCCCGATCTTATTCGTGCAGTTGCCCTGTCGATCATATCTGACTGTGGCCGTGAGGTCCCTATGCAAATCTGCTAGGAAATACACAATATTTTCATCAATGCCTAGCTTCAGAAGCAAGCCCCATAATTTGGACCTGTTCACTCGGTCAAAGGCAGAGGACAGGTCCATAAATGCTATATAGAGCGTACCTCTTTTGGCAATTGTATATTTCCCAATTGATAGTTGGAGATTGAGGCTTTGATCTATAGTGCCTCGCCCCTTCCTAAAACCAAATTGCAGGGCAGAGAGAGAGTTTGTTTCATCCAATTTATCTGTTAGTTTGCTCAAGATCACCCGGCCTAAGACTTTCACTGCAGAGTCAATAAGGGAGATCGGGCGATAATTACTAGGTTCCCCTCTATTACCTTTTTTAAAAATCGGTACAATGACTGATTCAGACCAAGTAGCCGGAATGCCAGATTTACACACTCTATTAAAAACATTAGTTAAAACTTTGGACCATAGCTTGACGTCTGCTTTAAAAAGGTCGGCAGGAACACCATCGGGACCTGGAGCCTTGTTACTGGTCATATTCCCGATTGCTTCTGCCAACTCTGCCTCAGTAACCAATAAAATATACGAGTGAGAAATAGGGGTGGATGAATCCTCCTGCCCTATATATACCCATTCATAGACTGATTTAAAATGAGAGAACCACTCCTGTTCCTGGATACCACAATCCAATTGATTTTTACATGGATCGTGAAAATAAGGTTTATTAACGACAGACCAGAATTTGGCACTATTCTTTAGTACATCAATGGAGGTTAATTCTTCCCAGGCGTCAGCCCTAATTTCTTGCCTTCTGGCTTTCGATAACATAGGTTTTCCTTAAAGAAGCCACAAGAGACCTGTCAACAGGTTTACTTTTCAGGGCAGTCCTTAATTTTTGTTTGGCTTGTGAACAATTACGATCAAACCAACCCACCCCCCCAAAGTCCTTTATTTTGCCCGGACATTTGAGATCCGCAGCTACCTGAGTACAAATTATTAGATAAGCCTCTAAAACCTCCTTATCCCCTGCTTCGGGGTCCATGCATGTGTGCAACTCCATGCCTCAGTCTATTGAAAGTTTATTTAAAAAGTCTTCAGGAACGACCTTACTCCATCTGATCCTACGAGCCTGATCTGTCAGGCGAATATCATACTTATCGACCCTATTTTGGCATTTATCTGGTATTTTAACTAGGTCTAAAATGCTGAGAGTCACTGGGTTATGGTCACTAAAATGTGACCAAGCCACAGAGTAACTAATAATTTTATTTCCCAGCGTGAGGCTAGTAAAAATATAATCAATGGTAGAGCAGCTACCTCTACCTTTGAAGGTGGGTATGTCCTTATCTTCCAATTGCGGGAGCATTAGGCCATGGTCAGCCAAAATTAATTCAAGGAGGTCACCCTGTACAGAGTGCTAAGAGTGAGTATCACCCTGCGCAGGGGGGCCTAACTGGTCCAATGATGAACATTTATCTAGACACCCATGAATATTAAAGTCTCCCAGAAGAATGATCAGACATTGGTTATCATTGGCCTCCCAATAGTCAGCCAAAAAAAAGGTTAAGGGTGGCCAGATGGTCAGTCATGGTGTCTCTGTCATGAGAATTATAAAAACTTACGATTAAAATATTGCAAGCCCCTGTACTGGCAATTTGAACTGCCAGACAATAAGGAGAACCTGTTGCTAACTGTGTAATAGTCCCAGGGATAGTTGCTGCAATTAATGTAACCAACCCCCCCTTTGCCCTCCCCATGTGTGATGTCACAGCAGGAAGAAAATGCGTAGAGTAACCATCTAGACTGAGAATGTTCCCTGTGTCCCAGGTTTTTTGTAGCCCAATAATATCTACTGCCCCTATAGATTCTCTCCAGATTGGGTCATCTATGTTATTCCTTAAACCTGCGACATTCCAGGTTACGAGTTTTGTGGTACACTACTGGGTGGGATGGCCAGCCTATCAGATGTACAATTTAAACCTGTTAGAGAATCACAAGGTGCAGCTAATTTCGGGATATCAGGTACAGACTCCTCGGCCCTCTCCATGGTGCCCAAGATCGCTCGGTTGGCCGTTACAGGATGGGAGATAAGGGTTTCGTATCCAGTTACTAACGCTTTTCCCCGCTTGTCAATCTATCCAACCCAGATTGGACAGTGCATCAAAACGGTTGGTGATGGGAACATTAAAGTGGTTAGCTACTTGATGGATGTTATAAAGATTGTTATGGGGGTAACCTCTGAATGTAGTAAATCCTGCTGGAGTATTAACGCAGTGCCTTCTTGGGGCGTAATTTGTCCCCTGTAAATGATTAAAGAAATTCCCACTGCCAACCATAGCAGGAGGAATTGGATGGAAGTGACTAAGGTCAAGGGACAGGATCCCACCCAAATTATCCTGATTGGGGAAACTGCTAATGAACTGCACTACTTGTGGGTTTCTAAAGTTCACTATAATGCAGTCTCCCTCTAGATCCTTTACATTATGGCCAACCCAACTTACTCTCCTGACACTGATGATTTTCCCATTTAGATCTGGTCTAAGGGGCCGATTTTTTGTCAACCAGAACATCACTTTGTTTTTTAAATCGTGATGGGTTCCTACCCTATCATGTTTCCACTCTGGGACCCCTGCTAATACTATCACAAGGGGAAAGGTCTCCCGTGGCAGGTCAACTCCGTTATTGTTGCTCCGGCTATATCGCGCCGACGGTTTTACTTTATCTGCCATAGTGTCGATTTTCACTGGCCCCTTGGGGGTACTCAAACTATTATTTACAACTGCACTGCCTTTAAGCGCTTGATTTACTGGCTGTGGGGTCTTACTTTTGGACGGATTCCCACCTTGTTTAGAAGAAGCACTATGCCCTTTAGATAACTTCTCCTTGGGAGGAGGCTTCTGGGGATTCTTAGGGGGGTTAGGCAGGATAGGTGCACTAATCGGCGACTGTTTTGCTTCTGCCACTGTCTTCGAAATTTCTGAGTTCGCCAGAGTAACCCTGTGAAGGGCTTCAAGCTGGGTACCTATCCTTCTCAAAGGCTCAACAAGTGGAAGGATAAGAGACTTAACCAAATGTTCAATTTTGTCTAATGAGCAAACTATATCCGCCTTTTCACTAGATGCATTATCAGTTATCTCGGGAATAGAGCTGTCATGTGAAAGGCCAGGTTTATCCCCCTGTGTAGAAGTGTTGTTAATATCTACATGGTCACAGGCCCTCTGTTTAGTTAAAGTAACTTTTGTCCTCTTAATGCGCCCCCCTTTCTGACCTTTACCACCGCGTTTACGCTTTAAAGCAGACGCCGGCGTGCTTTCTAGGGATTTATGGGTGACTTTAGGGTCGTTTCTCTGGACAATGCTTTTTCTGCCCCTTGTCTCAATGCTCGGATAAGCCATAAAGGAGACCAGACTGGTATCCAGCCCACTAATATCAGAGATAATTGAATGCTCCCTGATTGTCTCAGTTACGGGGGTTCTCTGAGACTGAGATTGGGCTGGGGATGTCACTAAAGCTATGTTCCCTAACGAAGATCTTTTTTGGAACACAGGGTCAAGGGATAGTCTGCGAACTGTAAGGTAAATCTCCTTTTCTAGAGCCAAAGCGGCAATAGTAATGAATGCATCTACGGGGCCAACAACGCTCCCTCCGCCCCCCTTATTGCCAGGTTTATCACTTTTGGATTTTTTAGAGGTCATACTCCTATATTGTCAATAGACCTTGGGGAGACAATTGTCAACAGTTTATCAATAAACACCAGTAGATTTACCAGCTACTAACTGAGGCCCACTAAATTAAGATAAAAGGTCAAAAGCAAGTGGGGTGGCCCAGTCCAGTCTCTTACTGTCTCTGATGGGCTCAGACGGGCCTGCCCTCGGCCTGGGCTTCGCTCGGGCGCTCCCGCGCGTGACTCGCGGGGCGAGAGGCGTTCCTCTGTTTTCACCCGCATCCGGGCGCTCTGGTGGCGTCACTCGCGCGCCCTGGCCGCCGGGGCACCTGGGGATTGAAGTCCCTGCCCTCCCGGAGGCGATGGTGCTGGCGCTGCAAGCCGTTCCCCTCACGGCGATTAAAGAGGGACCCAGGACAACAGCGAGCCATTCCCCTCACGGCAGAAAGTGTTAAGGGTCCTCCACACAAACGAACAAAGCTCCCACTGAGCGCTCGGCGCTCCTCAGTTTTCACGAGCCTCCAGGCACTCTGGTGGCGTCACTCGCGCGCAGTGGCCACCGGGGCACCTGGGGTTTGAAGTCCCTGCCCTGGCGAAGGCGATGGTGCTGGCACTTGAAGCCGTTCGCCTCACGGCAATTAAAGAGGGACCCAGGACAACAGCGAGCCTTTCCCCTCATGGCAGAAAGTAAGTGTTTAGGGTCCTCCTCACAAACGAACTGTTTCATTTGTTTATGCAAATGTAGGGGGGGTACCACAGGTACCCCCCGTGTGCACCCCCACCTCTCCTTCACTCTGAGGGCCCGCAGGAGGCCCCCAAAGTGAAGACCTCATGATGCCGCCACGGAAAGGCATCAGTTCTTGCTCATGTTAATATGGCTGGCGGTGTCTGATAGACACCGCCATCAAAATAAACCTTTTCCGCCGGGGGCGGGCAGTCTTTCCATCGGCCGCGGTCCCCCCGCCATAGTAATATGGCGGGGGGAAATGGGTGGCGGGCGGATATGGATGTCTGGCGGATCACCACCGCCTGCATGGCGGTGGCGATCCTCCAGACTTCCTAATGGGCCCCATAATGTCTAAAGTGATTTGTAGCCCACACAAGATATTCATGTTCAATAGTGTAATACTTGCGTTCCACTTCATATAGTGTCTTAGAAGCATACACTACCACCCACTCAGATCCACCTGCTCTCTGCAACAACACAGCACCTAGCTCAAAAGCACTTGCCTTCACTTATATCACACACTTCTTTCCTTCCACAAAAGGCTGAAGGGCAGTTGCATTTAATATTTTCTGCTTCATACAGTCCAATGCATTCTGCTGCTCATGTTCCACACATACTCGCAATACTTTCATAACAACTTCCTCAGCAGTTCCATCACTGTGGAAAAATCTTTCACAAACCTCCCATTATATTCACTCAGCCTGATAAAGGACAACAATTTCTCTTTATCATCAGGCGCTGGTGCTGGTTTGACAGCATCCACGAGACTCTCTTTGGGTACTACATGTTTGGCAGATCTTGTTTGTCCAAGGTAATCCACCTGGGACTCAAACAATTGACATTTTTCAACACATAAAAAAAGACCTTTCTCAGACAGTCTCTTGCAAATCTCTTGCAGAACCACAAAGTGTACCTCCTCTGTTTTGTCGAATACCAGGATATCGTCCTAAAAGCACCATACTTGATTCTCAAAATCCCTGAACATATGTTCCACCGCTGTCTGGAAAACAGAAGATGCCAATGCCAGTACAATTGGCATCCTTATGAACTGGTAAACATCAAAGGGTGTGGTAAAAGCCATCATATGTTTTGACTTCTTTGCCAAATGTATCTCATGGTAGGCACTCCATAAGTCTAAAGTGGAAAACACTATGGCACCACTGAGCATAGAAAGCAGATCATTTATCTTAGGCAGGGGATGCCTGTCAATGATGATGTATTCATTCAGCACCCTCAAGTCTATGCATACCCGGGGTTTGCAGTTATTTTTCTTGGCCAAAACCACAGGGGAAATTCTATCTGATGTTTCTTTCTCCTCAATGATGTCTTCCTTCAGCATTTGATCCAAAAGATCTTGCAACTCTTTTCTTACACAGATTATTTGCTGCCACTACTGAAGAAATCCAATGCTGATCCGGAAGTACTTGGCAGTTTCAGACCTATCTCCCTGCAATCGGCACAGGCCAAAGTGCTAGAAAAATAATTAGCCAACTATGTGGAAACCAACAAACTTATTCACGACTCTCAATCTGGCTTCCGCGCAGATTACAGCACCGAGACTGCACTGATAGAAGTAGCGGCTCAGTTTGAATGTCAGTGGATGGCAGCTCCGCAGCCATGCACGGTGTCACATGCAATTTTGCTGGAAAATCTAAAACTCATAGGAGAACAGGGGTTGGCACTTGAGTGGAATACTTCCTACCTTAAAGGCCAGCAAGTTTTTCTCTGCCCTTTCACTTAATAAGCTAAACAACTTGGATGTGGAGTGCCTCAAGGCTCAGCTTGAGTCTGTTGCTCTTTAATATCTACCTGGCTCTGCTGGCAGCCCTCATTTCTAGGAGAGGGGTCAAGGTGGTCTACGCCGATGACACTCAGTTGGCGTTCTCCTTCAAAGAACATTCTACGTCAGCCTTTGCTAATTTAAAGATTGCCTGACAGACATTGCAGGATGGATGAATAGGAACTGCTTCAAATTGTATGCCGATAAGACCAAGTTCTTATTTTTTAATCAATCATCACCTCCTCCACCTTGCCTTTTGGTGGCCTGGGGGTTGGCTCCCCGCCCTACCCTAAGTACTTGGTTAAAAACCTTGGAGTCAGATGGGAAAAGGACCTGGCCGTGGCTGCACAGGTCTGGCAAATTTTGGTAGCATGCTTCGGAAAATTGAGATCTATCTGAAAATTTCTAGGCTTTCCTGCCAGAAGAGAGCCGCAGGATCACAGTTCATGACCTGGTGACATCTCATCTTGACTATGCCAACGGTCTTCATCTGGGGATGCCAGGGTACCTGATCGAAAGGCTCCAGACAGTGTAGAATGTGGCGGCAAGGTTCATCTGCAAGTTCCCTATGCGCCTGCACATTTCCCCTCTTCTTTGACAGCTTTTCTGGTTCCGGGTAGCAGGGAGGATTGAATTCAAGGCCCTCACCCTCCCTTTTTTCGTGGCACCCAGGGTAAAGGCCCCGGCTACCTCAGGCAGCGGCTTAGCCTGTATCGACAAGAGCGGACACTAAGATCTAACCATCAGTGATTCCTGATTGTCCCTCACTTTTCTAAAATGAGACAGGGTGGCAGGTCTTTTACGGTTAGGAATGCCTCACCTCTCCACTTACATATGCATGCTGAATTCAGAGCAGGATAACAGAAAGGTGCTGAAAACCTGGCTCTTCAAGCAAGGGGGATAGTGGTGCGAGCCTTCAATCTTTCTGACCTGCTTTGTTAGTGCCTGGACAACTCGCTGGAGGTAGCCGTGCACTTTATAAATGTTTCTTGATTGATTGATTGACACTGAACTGTACCATCCTCACTTTTATTTTAACCGGATTCAGCACAACTTTTAATTTTTATTTCATGTTCTTACCCATGCAACTGTCCCAATTCCTAAGTAAATACTTCAGGGAAAGAATAAATGTTATTTTTTTTTGCTTGCACTTATTGTTTCACCAGTACACGATCCACAGCATTGGGATCGCGTTTAATGCCTAGTCTTCTTTGGTCCGGCCATCCAAGCACATTTGCTCCTTTTTTGGCCACATAAATCTTTAACTGAGCCCTTCTTCGTTTGAACATTGTCATGGCCCCGAAATTGCCTATGAAATCAATGCTTAGTCCATCAAAAGTGACTGCTATAATGTCAGGTTTTAAATGTGGCTTTTTATTTTGAAATTTGGTTTAATAAATATGCCTGGGATATTATAGTAAACTGAGAACCTGAGTTTGCCGTTACAGACAACAGTGTCCTCAGCACTTGCAGATTGCACATAGGTGGTTTAATGGGTTCATCATTGTATTTCCTGTTTTTGCCATGCACCATTAGCACCACGTTTTTCTCCGCAACATCGCTTTCGTTAATTTAAAGTTCTTTCAAAGATGGGCCTTCTGATATCTGTGCTACATGATGTTTGGGTTGTCTTTTCACATCCCTGCACATCTTTGAAAATTGACCTTTTCTATTGCAATTGTTACACACTTTAAGTGCAGGACAATCACTACATCTAAAGCAGTATGTCTTGCTGTCCTTGCACCCCATTTTGTTATTAATTTTTCACATATTTACTGTAACTACACAAACTTAATTCTCTTTTTTACCAAGTTGAGTTTCATTTACTTGATTTACCCAGTTCTTGGACTGTTCAATGGCTTTGGCTGAAGCCACAGCTTCATCCGTGGTGGGTCTCCCATCATCCACAAATGCTCTTGGATGTGTTTATTGTTACTGTTCATGAGTTGATCACTTATCATTTCATTAGTTGTGTTTCCAAAATTACATGCATTTGATAAAATTCTCAGTGTAGTTCTGTCTCCTTGTATAGAAGTGATAGCGCTCAAGTCTGGTACTTATAGTAGGCTTAAGGCGAGCATCTAGTCTCAAAAGAGCTTCAACAACTTAGTCTAATGCCTCATCTTCATTTTCATTCTCAATTTTTGGCCAGGACCTGAAGACTTCTTGTCCTTTAGACCCTAAAGAATGTAAAAGTTGCTTATTTTTCCCTTAAAATGGCACTGGATTTTCTTAAATGCCAGAGGAAATGTTTAAACTGTCCATTGACATCACCTAAGATGGCTGCCGATATAGCTGGAATGCATAAACTAATAGGAGTGTACTGTGATATCAAAATGGCAGCCAAAACCAAAACGAGGCTTGAAGTGCCAGGTGACTTGCTCCTTTCTGGAGGAGGAATTTTCCCTGGCTCCTCCTATGAGGCGTGCCAACTGTGGAGAGCTCCCTCTCAGGCAATCCCACCCACCAGCCGTTGCGGGGAAATACCCAGTGCACTGGACACTTACTGCTCACACTTGATAACTTCAGGTAGTTGTATAGCAGCGCAGATGGCTGTTGTGGGACAACTCTCACCATCCAGCTCAGCCAACCTCACTCTGACAAAACTCTCTGTGTTCTCCCTGCAAGTGGCACTCACAGGTCCTGTCACTCGTCGCCACAAAATTACTGTTGCCTTTTACAGCAATGATCAATTGTCACATTCAACCATCAACCCCTAGAACCCCAATGACATCAACATTCACAGTACAAGCCCAGTAACCAATCGGTACATGGAAAGGGATATGGGTGGGAGAAAGGAACACCGGAGTGGGAAAGGTGGGCCTAATCTGCTTCTTCTACTGCATCTTCCCATACAAACACCAGCTTCAATTTACGTTTTGTGGAAGGGCAGCCCAAAATAGCACCTGAACGCCTCCAGGCTTAATGTACTGTGCCCTCCTTGACTCCTTTAAAGCATGTAGTAATTACTGTGTGTTCTTACCAGCACTGTATACACCGATTACCTGCAAGGCCGTACAAAAATCTACTAAACCTCGCATTGTCCCTGCTGACAGGGGTGCCTAGTATGTAGGAACAAAAGAGGAGTCAGTCCCAACTAGCGTCTCTTGTATCATTCTTGGCCTAACCATTTTAGTCTAACTGCCATTGGGTGCCCAACATGGTCACTGGACCACACTCCCCACCGTAGAAGCCCGGGAAGTAGGGCTCAACTTCCCCTGGGCTCTCCCTTCCCATCCGAACCCTGCTGGGCATGGTACGGCTCCTCAGACGCCAGTGAACACTAAGCTCCTCCTAGGTGTTCCAGGAGCTCCTTTTCTGAGCCCTGCAGGCCGGAAGCATCCAGATGAGTTTATTGCAATGCTCATGAATCTTGATCTGCCTTTTATGTCTTTGTCTGTTCCAGTCTTTCAGGCCGAGCAAGAGATGACAATCTCTCCCAGGTTGTGCTTGTTTGTTTCTGGGATAAGGGAAGTACTGGATTAGCCCGAGTCATGTCCCTGCTTCCCACCTGTGTAGCCATGTACACATTTTTTTAGTTTTTCTTAAAGCTTATGATTTAAACAATTCACTTTTATAGCACAGCACATCACAGGGTCTCTCCTGATAGTCTTCTGTAGATGTGACTTCCAGAAATGGAAGCACACTTTAGCACCCTAGTGGCAGTACATTATATCACTGGACAGGGGGCATGATGGAGAAATTGAGGTCCCACAATACATGCCACATATCCACCACCTGCTTTTCAAGCTTGCCATTGAAAAATAACCACATCTATAATTGCAAGGGACTTGGCTATATCTTAGTGGTTTTCGCCCACTTGCAGTTGGTGCTCAGGTGGTGGCTAAATGTGCCAGGCCATGCCCTCTACAAATGCGATTATTCCCATAGGTGGAGCTGAGTGGCCTCTGCTGCTGGGAAAACCTGCATACTGAGCATACCTCTCTGCTCAGGTATACCAGATGTACTGATCCGAATGCATCTGCCAACCGTGTGGAGCATACCTATGATGTGTACCATAAGGCGGCCCTCCTGCACCCTTGTTAGTGACGTTCATATGGAAAAGACCGCTTCCCTTTTCCTTCTGATCTCCAACTGCACCCCAGCGTTCCTCTGTTCTTCCTGCCCTCTCTATAGTCTACTCGCATTGTTTAGCCTCCTGAGGAATAGATACATCACAGCATTCTTCTGCTCTTCCTGCCCTCTCTATAGTCTTGTCTCATTGTTTACCCCCATCAGGGTTGAATACATTCCAGCATTCCTAAATTCTCTTCCCTTCTCCAAAGTCTTGTTACATTGTTTTGCCCCCTAAGGCTTGGATACATACCATATTTTCAGACTATTCACATAACCTATCTTCACTTAGTGGTTGTAAAAAGACCTACTTTCCATAGTGAGGGGGTCTCTTGAGCATGTGGAACTGATAAGGTCCTGCTGGATCTACATTGGACTTCCTGATTTGGGTCATTCAAGGTCACACACTAAGAGTTGTTGGGCATTTTAGACCTCAACCTTCTTTGCTGCTCAGTGTTCCTCTGTTGTTAATGTGTGACTTACTAGGCTCACCCATCGTAAATCATCGTTTTCCTATAAGGGACTCACACATTACTTTTCCCACTAAATCTTTTGAATGAATCCCTTTATAATGGTTTGCTTTTCAAACAGGTGTACTCTCCCTGCCCCCCGCTGCACAATGTTATAAGTGAAACTAGAGGATTATTATATGAGAGAGTCTTGGTTACCAGGCAGCCAATGTTCCAATTGCAGCAGTACATCCAGTCACCTACACCACTGAGCCAGTGTCTGTCCTGCCAAGCTCCCATTCCCAGGCACGTAAACTTGTAGAAAACTTTTCCTTACATATAGTACTTGAATACATTAGTGAAGTATAAGACTTTGGTAACATTTAGTAATTTCTTAATGAAAACTTCTGAAAAGCCCTGAAACTTTTTTTTTCTTGTTGCAGGTTCACGATAAGCGATACCTCAGAATGTGCTTACCTAAGTTATGGCAAAGTGAAAAGTTTGGAATGTGACATCACAAACAAGTGGATCTGCACCAGAGAAACCATATAGGAATGAAAGGACAGAAGATAAAATTAATCATGTCCACTTTTGTTGTTGCCATAGAGAGAATGTCTAGCACGCTCTTAATCACAGTAACTTGTGGAACTTATTATGTGCCCTCCCTTCTGCCATTTCTTTCCTGCAGCTGGAGATTAACAGACTGTGAAACTGCACTAAGCAGCACAGGGGGATGTGAGAAGCAGTGTGCATAAAAACACACAATTACAGGTGTCGAACTGTAAAAACAAGACAAGATGCTGCACATGACCTGGTGTTGAGTTTAATTCTGCCATTGCATTATCTTAAGTGTGTATCACACAGCTATAAACTGTTTTATGCATTAAAAAGTGTTACTAGGGAGTGTGGCCTGGCGGAGGACCAAGATGGCAACTTGAGCCTGAAGCTCCGGAGACCGCATCGCCACCATTCGGCCAACAACGCGTCCGGTCGGCCCAGTCTGCCCCATTCTGTCATGAAGAGACGCGATTGACCTCCCTCGACCGGTCGTGCGGTCAATCGACTCTCTAATCCTATGCCACATGGCTGGTGATGTCCAAGGCCTGACGCGGCCCTCAGAGGCCCTGCGCCGGCCAGCTCTGCCATAATTGAGGCCCGAGCGGCCTGAACATCACCAGCTTACGGCACTGGGTTGGTAGACTGGAAAACACCAGTAATAATCTTCTGCTCAACCCCTTTATAGTGCGACACTGATTGGCAACGGAACACCACACTTCCCTGAGGTTTGGTGTCTGTGCTGCTACTTGCTGGGAGGCAGTGAGCTACCAATAGCGTCAGGTACTTGAGCAGTACTGGGACTTTGAGACGCATGATTGTGGGCCTGACACATTTGTGAGCCTGTTCACTTTTTGTGCTAAGACTAGGAATTGTTAAGTATGCTCCTTTCCAGACCCAGTAACTAAATATCATGGTGCGAACTGCTACATTGTGCAATGTGTCGTCTGCAAATATCACCAATCTTCCCAAATTGAAAGGTTGCCCTACATGATGTTGCCTTACATTAATTTCCAACTTTGGGACTCCATAATAAATCTTTGCTTGTGTGCATTATATACTGGTGCTGGGACACCACCCATGATTACTTCTGGAGCTTGATATGAACCCACTGACCAATTCACCCACTTGGGTGTTACCAGCTCGGTCAGAACTGGGAGTGCATATACTTACCTCTGTTACTGACTGCCTCCCTAGCACCACTAACAGTCATGGCCCTTGGGTCTCTACTACCTCCCTTCACAATGGGGTGCTCCGACTCCCATCAACGCCCACTCTAATTTTATGCGCCCAAGACCCCTCGACGTAGAGAAGATGAGAGTTTCCGAAGAGCAACTTCAGACACTATTGAAAAAGAACCTCTGTCCCCTGATGGCACAGCACTATCCTAGCGGAGCTGCGCTCAGGGTTCAAATCAGTGGACGATAACAGCTGTCTAGGGACCACTGTCTTTAGAAATAGTATAAGTACCCAAGGTCCCTGACCAATTGCTAAATTGGGGTTCCCTTGTTTTTTGGAACAATGATATGTTAGAATGGCCTTTCCTTTTCGCCACATTGGAAAAACTCAGAATTCCAAAAGGCTTCTGTGAATTAATCCGCCTCCTCTATACAACCCCAGTGGCCCGCCTAAAAATGAATGGCACTTTAACTTACCAATTTATGGATGCCCGCTGTCTCCTCTTCTATTTATAATAACTATGGACCCCTTGTTCAATATTTCCAGGAGCTCCATGTGATGAGGGGTCTCCCATTCCACCCTGGCGCCCTCTTAGAATCCCTCTATGCTGATGATATAATGTTATTTGTCAGAGACCCAGAGACCAACCTACCACCCTTACTCCGTGAGATAGTTTGCTTTTGAACACTCTGGTCTTACGATTAATTGGAATAAATCTGAATTTTTTCCCTTAAGATATGTCACAACTACTTGTCCTTTGGAATTCCTCTAAAATTGGGTATTGACCCACCCAATTTAACTCCATTGTCAAAGCTCTGAGGTTGTACACCTAAACTATGGCCCAAAATAGACAAAATACTAACTCAAGTGCAACATTGGATTAAACTTCCATTATCCATTGCGGGCAGATTAATAATTATAAAGATGGTGGTACTGCCCCTGTTCTTGTATTTATTTCTCAACATTTCCATAGGTTTGCCCACTTCTCTTTTTGACAGTCGATGAGGCATTCTGATATGCTTAATATGGGCCGGGAAGCAGCCCAGAGTCAATAGGCAAACCTTGACCCTACCATATTAACGCGGAGAGTTTTGCTCCATGAACTTAATATTTATTATTTTGGTAGCGCAAGCACACCTGCAGTTTCTGAAACCGGAATGGTCACAGACTCACCCATACCCACTCTCCACACTACTACCCCGGGGCCTGCCTAGAAATACGTCCGGAATACAAATGCTACCTGCTACTTGCTGGGCCTGGTTTAAACTCCAACAGTATCTAGGTTACGATTATTTATATTCCTCACATATCCCTCTTGCTGATAACCCCTGATTACCAATAACTGCGGAGGCTCTTACTAAACATACCCTATCCGGTTGCCAGTAGCTCCGACTGGGTGACCTCTTTACAAATTACAAATACTGTAATGCGAAGTGTCTCATTCCTTGCGGAAGGGCATAATGTAACATACATGGACAGAATGATATTACACCGTCTACACAACACAGTACATGCCACAATCCCGACTGCACTGACAAAGCCCTCTGATTTCCCAATAATCATCGATACAAACTTTTTCATTTCAAATACCTACAACGCGTTAATACCACCCCTTATTTATTAGCTAAATTTGACCCTTACTAAACCAAATTGCTGTGTCAGATGTGCCAGAGACCATGCATATTTTTCACACTTGGCGTGGAACTGTGCATTGATTTTTACCTTCTGGGATGACGTATTCTGCACTCTATCACAAATTGTCGAAATAGAACTTGTTCCATCTTCTTTAACAGCTCTCTTAGGTTATATTAAACCACTCCCCATTAGAGTAAGGAGCTTTGCTGCTATCGTGCTTTTATTAGTGAAACAACAGATCTCATCATTTCTGACGATTAAAAGATGGAACCGTGATCTAGTGAGCTGTGCTACTATGAGCTAAATTTGACCCCCGCTAAACCACATTGCTGTCGGAGATGTTCCAGACACCATGCAGATTTTTCACACTGGCCGTGGAACTGTGCATCGATTTTTGCCTTCTGGGATGAAGTATTCTGCACTCTATCACAAATGGTCGAAATAGAACTTGCTCCATCTTCTTTAACAGCGCTGTTAGGTTATGTTACATCACTCCCCATTAGAGTTTGGCACTTTGCCGCTATTTTGCTGTTATTAGTGAAACAACAGATCTCTTTACATTGGGGGACCACATCAGTTCTGATGATTAAAGGATGGATCTGTGATTTAGTGTGCTGTGCAACTATGAGTGGCACGTATGCTACGTTACAGCCTCTCACCTCTAGGCCCAAAAATATATGGCAACTGCTATATAATTATTTACTACTCTGTTCCCCTGAATAGGAGGTGCCTGCTCTAACCAGAGGTTAATTCCGCCCCAAGTTAAAAACTTCTATTGCACTAATAATGCATATATATATTCTTGCACATGGTGAGATTAGTTAGAGCCCCTAATGACACCTGCCCCCCTTGGTATGAGATCTCATTACCTGGGCACCGGCTCTTTTTGTGTAGAACTACTAGACATTTGCCATGTCTCTTATTGCCTTTCCACTTCACATTACCTTCAAGCTGGTGATACTTACTTCTGCATATTGCTATTATTCATTTTCACTCTTTATTTTACAGGAGTACGCAACTGGACTATAATTCACTATGCAATATACATTCCTTGCTTCCTCTAAGAGAGCTAAAACGCCTTTGTAGGCAACGAGAGAGAGCCTGGCGATTAGACTTTCTCCCGGAAAAAAAGGCATCCTACAAAGAGGCGATCAAAGCCTACAGAGAAGGGGTCAGGACGGCCCAGGCAACCTACTACTCTGACAAAATCCTGGAAGCTAAATCAAAGCCCAAGGAAATTTTCCACATAATAAAACAATGCACCAGTGTCATCACTGCCCCCCCTCCGATCAAAACTCAGGACCAATGCAATGAGCTTGCGGAATTCTTCCATAATAAAGTTTTGAAAATCTACTCCACCTTCCCAACAATAGCCTCAACCCTGGATGCGACTGATCTACTCCCCCCTAGAATCCCTCTTTCCCCAGACCAGCCAACTCTTGATCACTTCCCCCTTCTGGACCTTGACACCCTTGGCAAAGTGACACGCCAAGTTAAGTCGGGCTCTCCACGTGACCCAGCTCCTCCAGAAGTCCTGATGCAGGCATGCGAAGCTACCTTGCCTGTAATCTTGGAACTTCTAAACTCGTCCATAGCCACATGCTCAGTCCCCACAGCTTGGAAGCAAGCCATGGTGCGGGCGCTGTTGAAAAAACCCAACCTGAACCCTGATGATCACTCCAGCTACCGCCCCATCTCACTCCTCCCTTGGGCTAGCAAGGTGCTGGAGAAGTATATAAATGCCCAGTTGGTCTAGTTCCTAGAGAACCACTCCCTATTACATACGTCCCAGACAGGCTTCAGACCAAAGCATGGGACTGAAACCGCCTTATTAGCGGTCACCGAAGAATCTCGAAGGGTACTGGATCGGGGAGGATCAGTGGCAGTGATCCTCCTTGATCTAAGTGCCGCCTTCGATACGGTCAGCTATGCCACCTTGCTGAACCGTCTCTATGACATCGGAGTTTCAGGTGACGCATTAAGGTGGTTCGATTCTTTCCTGTCTGATAGATCTTTTCAGATCTTCGACGGTGATACAATGTCATCCAGCAAACCTCTTAGCTGCGGAGTACCGCAGGGCTCTTCCCTGAGCCCTGAACTATTTAATGTATACATGAAACCGCTGGCTGGGGTAGTCGAACCGTACGGCATTAAAATCGTGTCGTACGCCGATGACACTCAGCTAGTGGTTTCATTGGCCCAAGAGAACAACAGGCAAGCCCCGGTAGGTCTGCTGAAATGCTTAGAGGACGTCAAGGAGTGGATGACCAACTCCTCCCTCAAGCTGAAAGGAGAAAAAACAGAGCTCATGCTCCTAGGCCCAGCCTCGCCAGTACCTTTCACTTCCTTGTGGCCCTGCGGTCTGGGCGCTCCCCCAACCCCCAAGGAAAGTGTCAAGAGCCTGGGAGTATGGCTGGACAAAAAGCTCTCTTTCTCCACCCAGGCCACCAAGCTGTCCGCCACCTGTTTTGGCCTACTCAGAACCTTGAGGAAGGTCCTCCCGCTTTTGCCTCTAGAGGCCAAAAAGGTGGCAGTACAAGGCCTCATCCAGTCCCGCCTGGACTCAAACAATGCCCTATACGTAGGGGCCCCTGAGATGACTCTCCGGAAGCTGCAGGTGGTACAAAACTGCGCCGCACGTACCTTACTCCAGATTCCGCGAACCCAGTCAGCCAGACCTAGACTGAAAAGCCTGCACTGGCTGCCAGTGAGGTAAAGAGTGGCATTTAAGGCGCTGTGCATTGCGCATCGGGCCTTTTGGATGAAGGGATCAGCAATCAATACCAACCTTGTCATCCCCTACCACCCAAACAGGAACATCCGGTCCACGGAGGCTTTCCTGGCAGTTGTTCCTAGAGTGAAGAGAGCCAGCACCGGGGGTAGGCTGTTCTCGTTGAACACCGCCAAGCTCTGGAATGCTCTCCCCCTCTCACTTCGGTCCAACCCTGACCTGCTCTCATTCCGAAGAAAGCTGAAAACACTACTGTTCGCCAAACCCTCCGAGTTCTAATCTCCCCTGTTCCGTCACATCTCTGCTTCAACTCAGCGCTTGGACGCCCGTGGGCAACAACCGCGCTAAACAAATTTATTTTCATTTCATTTCATTTCATTGCTTGCTGTATTTTTTCCTTTTGCAATTTGACTATGTAATGACTTTTGATTGTGCTGTTTACTAATTTAGTTAAATAACCAATAAAGAAATATAAAAAAAAGTGTTAATAAACTTTTTATGTGAATCTTAGACATTCCATTTACTGTGATCCCTGTTCAGGCTGAGATAGTCTTCTCCCCCTTGCCCCCCACAACCTCACAGTACTCCTCGATAGTAAGTCTCTTAACCCTGTTACCCACTGAAATTCAAAGAATGAAGAACAGGTAGTCAGCAGTGCAGTGAGCTCTCAGCAGCCCCTGGTTCCTGTGCTTCAAAGAACAGTGGAAAAGCTTATGACAAGGATTGTCTAGCTAAACATGAGCCATAAGTGTCCTGGCAAACTTGCTGACAGTGCTAAATAAATCTCCTAAAATCTGGTGTGCAGATGTACCACACTGAGAAGTGAGGGGTCGAGCAAGCAGGTTGATGTAAGTGGTGCAATGTCACACCCATAATCAGTGCCCTACTAGTATTAAATGCTGTCTTATCTCGTAATTCAGACAAACGCTTAAAACACAAACATTGGAAACGTCAATAGGTCTGGCCTTTGAGATCTATTGGTGAAGCCAATTACTCCAAAGATCTTTAAACAATGAAAGTGTGGGGTAGGCGCTTCAGGGGAGTAAGCAGCAATGGACTGAGGGTCATTGAGGGGGAAAGCAACATGGGGTAACGGAGGGTGGGTGGTCACTAAGCAACAATGACAAAGGATAGAGGGTGAGTAGGGAAATGCAACAGAGGGATTGTTGACAGTCGGGGGTCTAATAGACTGCAATGGAGGGACGGTGGGTGGGAAAAAACAAGCAATAGTGCCATTGTAAGGCTGGAGGGTGGACACTAGGCAACAACTGTAGAGGAGGGAGGAGGATGGATGAGTGCATATCAATAACTTCACTGGTGGGCAGACACTAATCAACAGCGGCAACAAAGGAAGAGTGGGCGCCAAAAACGAAACTGGGAAGTTGGGCAGGCAGGAAAGGAGAAGGTTAAAGCTTCAGTGAGGGTCAAAACCACACTGGTGAGAGAGGTGAATGTAGTACATGGGATAGAAACACACGGGTGGGAAGCAGGTAGAGGATCAAACAACACAAATTCTGTTAGGTCTCGAGCGATAGACAATGTGGAGTCTTAAGGGAAGGGGCAAAAAACACAGGAGAGTGTGTGAGGGGCACACATCACAGGAGAACCATTAACAGTCATTTGATACTGGCAATTTAATTCCATAGCCAAAGAGGGACCCACAGTCTCTTGGCACAAAGCAGTTTTGATCCCAATTTTTTAAAAAGGGGACAAACTAGACCCCAAAAACTATAGGCTAATTTTCCGCCTTGACAGCGCGGCCAGACTTATGGGAAAAGTGTTACAAAATATATTGGTGGCATGGGATTTGGCAAATAACATCCTACTCCCATCACAATATGGATTTAGAAAAGGTAGAGGGACCCAAGATCAGTGCCTGAATATGAGCTTGCTTATAGCAAAGTACACCCAAGCTAAGCAAGACAACCTCTACTTTGCCTTTATGGACCTTAGCACAGCCTTCAACTGTGTATCTCACTCACATTTATGGAAGACAATGAGGGACATGGGGATAGATAATGGAATAATTAACTTAATAAGACAACTGTATGTGAGGAGTGAAGCCTGTGTAAGGTATGGCTCCCAGGGTGAATGCACCAGATGGTTCCCAGTTACAAGAGGCGTTCTCCAATGGTGCGTTCTCGACCCCTTTCTGTTCTCACTTCACAATAATGTTGTGGAATCCAGATTGCTTGAATCTTATTTATTCTGGGTACATCTAAAGTCGATGTACCCAGAATAAATAAGACGCGCATTCCAATTTTATTTTATGCAGATGATGCTGGGTTAATGGCACGCACAGGAACATCTCTTCAGAAATTGTTGAATATTTATGTGGAATTCATGAAAAGTCTGCATCTTCAGACAAATGAATCTAAGTCATTCGTATTAATCGCAAGAAAAAAGCTGAATCCCCCGCTTTCTTTATTTCGAACCATAAAGTGGCACAATCAGATCTATTCTCCTATTTGGGGTTACCTTTGACTATCGAGTATCTTGGGGGAACATGGTGGCGAATCGAATGATGTTGTTGGAAAAGAGTACTAATGCAATACACTCTTTTTAAAAATAATTGGGAACAAGAAACCCAGCTATTATAAAGAAAGTCTATGGGGCCAAATCTAGTGCAGTAGTAGTGTATGGTGCAAGAGTGTGGGGCCATGTTAAAGAAAAGGATCTACAAGTTATAGAGGATAGTTTTTGGAAAATCTATGTTGGGTGTCCCCAGCAGCCGTCCCAATTTTAAATTACATCAAGAGCTAAATATCCCCTATATAACTAATGAGATCAAGGTAGCCCCTATCCTTCGCTGACACTCAGTATGGTCCACAGATACTGTCCCACTTTCCCAACAAATTTTAACTGATTGTTTCGCCATGGAACATACTGAGAATATCCTATGGTTAAAATATGTGAAAAATATCCTATACACCTTAGACTCTGGGAGTTTGTTTGAGTCACTGGGAAATTGTGTATCTGTTTTAAAACAACTTTTTAAAACTTGTTTTTAGCCATTTCCAATGATGCTAGAATGAATGCACTTTATAATAAACCTACCATAAGGGAATATTTGGAGGGTCCACTGCAGGTTGAAAGGATACCCTTATTTAGAGTTTGTTACAATCCCTCGGCACAGATTTTTTCCGTTACGATTCTGCTTAAATTAGCTACGCGGCTGGTATTTATTCCAGTAATGATTTCCCATGCTTCCCTTGCGATGATTTCTCACTATAAACTGATTTGCACATGTTCTTTTGTAATTTTTTTTGTAACAACCGTAAAAGTTTTTCAATTCCACTTTTACGCAAATTAGATTTTAGACAATGTCGCCCTGCATTACACTTTCTACGAATGTTGTCTAATCCTTTAATCTGTTTTAGCGTCGCCTCATTTTCATGTGCGTTTCTAAGAACAAGGAAATTGACCAATTGTTGCTATGAATTGTCTATTTTTTTAAGAATGTTTATCTGTAATGTACGTCTGTAACTTTTATGATTAATATTGTATTAATCGAATAATGTAACTTTTGACTTTGACTTTGATACTGGCAGACAGGCACACTTGTGTAGGCAGGAAAATGACAACTCTCTAAAATTCTGTCTATTGTAACGGGTAGTGTTCCAGTTAATGGGGGAATCCGTAAACAGTCAGTGTACAAAGTGATAACCCCTATACCATGGATTTATGCAATCGTCATGCATGTTGCATAATTATTAGACGTGGGTCCCTGACTCACTGTGCAACTGGATTCATGCAAGCCTGGCTGATGAGGGGTGATGCCCCAAAACCAGTTTCAGGATTCTTGTTTTCATTCCAGACTGGACTGTTCTCATGAGGCACAGGGTCAAGACTGATTTGAATATGGCTGGGTCTAAACTGGGGTGGCATGATGATCAAAGTAACGATGGATTTAACCTATATCTCTTGACTGGGGAAGAATGTTTGATTTGCAGTACATTCCGTCCATCATCTCTTTGTCTTTTGCACAATTATTCTGCACCATCTTATTACCAGCAACTGTTGGTTATTATTTAGATAATTACTATTATGTATCCTCACATACCTACATCTATGAAACATTACATGACACACATGTTCACCCAAAAAACGTTTGGGATATACAATTCTTTCTTGTGGGATCTGTAATTTGTCAGCAACATGTATTCACTTCAGTCTACACAACACAGTGACATAAAAGACACATTGTCTGACATACCTGGACATAATGACATTAGTGAAAGAATAACTACAATACATAGATGTGAGGATTTTGCTACGTGTTTCTGACAAGGACACCCTGCCACTGGAATTCCCCGACATAGAACCCTGGAAGAGGAAAGAGATTATGGGCCAGATGCATCAAGCATATTTCTCCTTGCAAACAGGCAGATTCAATGCTTTTGCGTCCCTTCTAAGTAGCAAATCCTAACAGTAATGCTGAATGTTTTGTGACCGTGAATGCAGTCGCAAAACATTCGCATTTTAACATCAAATGTTTTTAAACGCATTTTTAAGAGTAGTCAGTGGTCCCACTGAAAAGCATTTTTAAGAGCAGTCAGTAATGCTACAGACCTCTGCCTGCTCTTAAAAAATGAAAAGAAAACTTTTAATTTTTCTTTTTGTAAAGCATCTCGCTTTCCTTTAAGAAAAATGGGCTGCTTTACTAAAAAAAAGATTGCTTTATTTAAAAGCAATCACAGACACGGTGGTCTGCTGATCTCAGCAGGCCACCATCCCTGTGATTTTTGTAATTCCTAGTAGGTTGAAAGTTATGACCTACTTCATTAATATTCATGAGGTAGGTCATTTGCGACCCCTTAGGTATCACAGAAAGTGTACTACAGACTTTCATGCATGCCTTTTGCCATTCCCTAATTGCGAATCACAAAGATTCACAATAAGAGAATCACAAAACATTTTTTTTATACATCTGGCCCTATATGTATACCGTATTAGAATGAGCCTGTCTCTTTAAATAGGCACGCCAAGACATCCACTAAGGAGATGTCTGGGAGGAGAAAAAGTAAATACGATCACTGGAAGGGGTAAGTTAAGATTCAGAGAGAGAGAAGACACAGAGAGAGAGGACGTGGACTAAAGACCAGAAGAAGACAGAACAGAGCCGGAGAGGAGAAGGATTACTGCAGCAGAAACCGCCAAGCCAGGAAGGTCCGTTTTCCCCCTGCAATCCAGGCTACAGAGGTGATCTTTGCAGCACTCCATTCCGGAATAGAGAGCGGATTCCAGCACCAGAATTTGGTTGGAGGAACTTGGTCATAAAATCGCTGCCCTAACTTATATCGCTGGCCCTGAAATTAGAGTTTTCGATTCCGAGCACTGGTGAGAAAGATGGCGCCTGCGAGCACTGGTGAGAAAGATGGCGCCTGCCCCGAACGGACCGGTTGCGGATTACCCTGGTCCTGGCGCTGCGCCGCAGATGGGACCTCTTATAGCAATCTAGCAAGTGCTGCGCTTCCAAGTCTGGAGACTACGCTGACCCTTGTGGTCTTGGGTGGCGGTTCTCGCCGGCGTGTGCATTTTCGCTGGGCCAGCGGCATGACTGTAGAGACAGACTAAGCGACCGGATGTGTTTGGTCATGCTGGCACTCACCATTCCTGGTCTCTCCTGGGGCCGCCTTGTGCTCAGTCATCCAGCAATGGGAACGTTTTTTTGTTTGCAGTAGACCCAGGGGCACTGCGTCATTAGACCAGCGGCAGAGCTCAGCAGTGCTTTGAGACATGGGGTGGAATTGACTGCCGGGACCCTACATCAGCTGTTGAGGCGCTGCCAGCGGTGTCCTCCGAGAACCACAGTGGACTCTTCTGAGGCGGTGAGTAGGGAATGAAACGGCTCTTTATTTGTGGCCGGACCAGCCACCGAAATGGCCGCTTGGAGCTGAAGCTCTGTGAAAGCCCTGCGCACATTGATCAGAAACAGCATCCAGCCGCGTACAATCCCAACCAAATGCGGCGATCCTGCAACCGGAATACCTGGAGTGGCTAAAGAACGGAGTACCGCCTTTCAAAACTGCAGCTGTGCCGAGAAATGAGCCGTAGCGGTCCCTGGTGTCCGAATGCCAAGATGGCGCCCAGAGCGCAATGAACCTGTAGCCAGTGATGGTGAAGATAGAGCTGCACCACCGAGCTTGATTGCCTACCAGAAGCGACCCTACACGGCGACTGGCAAGTTTTTCATGACCCAGCATTGGTGAACCCACCCTGTGGAGGGCTTTTCTGCTGAATCACCGTAACACAGCTGGGCCGCCCTGCGGGAAGTTAGGATCACACGCTGAACCAGCGACCTCCCCCTCGCTGTTAGTGCATCAGGAGCTTGAACAGCTTTGAGGGACCCGCGGAACACCAACTTGTGACATTGCCAGCGGCTGGCTGCTGAATCTACCTGTAACTCATAAAAGACAACGTCTAAAATGACGGCCGCAACAAACCCTCTTGCATCTCTCCTGACCTTATTTCCCTCATCCCTCCCTACCTCTCTCCGCTCTACTCTTCTCCACTTTCCTGGTACCGACCTTAGCCCTCACCTTGTAGAAAAAGGTAGGGCTAGGACCTTTCTCAAGATTTGCCCGGCGCTAACCGCCCTTGTACCATTCAAGTTTACCAAGCAATGAGGCAGGCGCCGGAGACCAGAAGGCAGGAAACAGAAGTTTATTCCGACGGAGCAGAACACATCAGATCAGACAACAAGGTATCGTCTCGAGGTGCTCTAACAGCCACTCAGAGGCCTGGCCTCTTATACACTGGTTTATGGCATGTGACCTTCCTTTAATACAATCACAACTTTGTAAGGCATGGGAAACGACATCCCCGTAATCCTCGTGTTAATCCCACCCCCATATACATTCACAATGGAGGTCCTCAACCTGCTGATAAGAGAGAGAGTCATCACGCAGCTGAGTGTTTCGTCGAGTCTTAGGATGTGTGCGCCTGATCATGTCACAGGGGGTGGGGAGGCCTGGATCAATAGAGGGTCCTTTGAAGGAGAGCGACCTCATACAATAAGGGCAGTAAATGATATCTCTCGGCTTAGGCAATGGCCTCGGACCTGTGTGGACAGTCGGACACGGGGTGAGGGGTCATCAATGGAGTGGTATTCATACTGCGTGGACAATCCAGCGCAGAGGGGAGGTTTATCAACAGAGGGGCATTCATGGGAGGAGAGGAGGTGTTGGTCAGGCGCTGGCGTGACTCCCAAGGACAGGGTCATGCAGAAGGGTCATGCTCATAAAGAGGAGGGAGGGGGAGCCAGGGTGCGCGGAGGATGCTTGCTGGGTCACAGGGGCGCGCTGGCGATCGATCGTGGGCAGGGAGACCATGATGTCTAAAATGGCTGCCATGCACGTAGCGCATAGGTGACAAGCTGGCGCAGATGATGTTCAGATCGTAAACTAAAATTCCACAGTCCTCCCTTTTAACATATCTCGCCAACTTGTCAGTTCGGATTTATCCCCATAAGACCACGTACCTCTATTTCATAGAGGGAGCTCATGTGCTCATTTCGGAAGTCCAAAGTCTTTGGGCACATACAGTGAGAAACAAGGCCGAACAAGGGTGGCAGACATTGGATACCTAGGCAACACCCACATAATATCACAATAGGTATCAGCACAAAGGAAAACAACTTCCAACCCCAATTTTTCAAAGTGTCCCAAAACCAGCTCCCAAGCGACCATCCTTCCTGTTCTTGATGAACCTCTGAGGACAGTCTGTGGAGGTGTTCAATGGCTTTGTAGACCGAAGGCGAGTTGTCTGGCACGTAGGTGCAGCAGCTGGATCCGATGATGCGGCATGCTCCTCCTCGGTCGGCTAGGACCACGTCTAGGACAAGTCTATTTTGAAGGGTCACGAGGCGGACCGCCTGAAGCTCCGCAGTGTTGTTGGCGAGGATACCAGCCGTGATGTTGATCGTTGTTTCTACTGCCTGGGTCAGGTGTCGGATAGCACGGCTGTTTGCCATTGGGCCCCACAGAGGAACGAGTCCCTTTGCTGCATCCAGGAACTGTGCTCCAGTGGAGTCGGCTTGTCCAAGGTCGTCTGCACGCCTCTGCCGGTGGTGGTTGGCAGGGGCTACATATGTGGGTGGAAGAACGAAGGCAATATAGCAGGTGCCCTTCCAGCCTTTCGGGAGCCAGGTGTAAGCCTTGGTGCCACACACAAAGTACATATTCGGAGAAGCAACAAACGAAGGGGGTTCGGCTGAGTCCAATGTTCTGGTGACTCGGCAGGCGCTGTAACCCACCAGCTGCGTTCCCTGGCCTTCTAGGCACACAAGGCCAGTGATATTGATCACGGACAGAGCCACAGTCAGGGTGGCGGTCGTCTGTTTCTGCAGATGAGAGAAGGTGGTTCTGGCTGGATTGTGGAGCACCTGTACTTCGACTCGTTCTTTGGCTGGAATGTCTTTGATGAAGGTGGTGCCTGCGAGCGCAGGACACAGGGCAGCTGGAGTTTTTCCTGTTTTGTTTAGCCAGAACCCAGAGTAGAAGAGTGACACTGTCCGGCTGGAGGTGGCATTGTCCCTGTGGCTTTCTTGCATAAGGATCAACCAGGCGAGGCAAGAGCCGTGAATCGAGAAGGGTGAAGGGATGAAGGGGATGGAGTGTCCAGTGGCATGCGGGAGCAACCCACAGATCCAACAGTTCGTAGCATTTGCAGCAAGGTTGTGTTGGTGCAACAGTTGCACGAAGGAATTGTTCCAGAATTCCCTGCGCCTTTCTCGGAGCTGAGGCGACAGAGAGATCAGGTGATGCTCTTTCAGGGGTGTTGGCTGTGCAGTAGGTAGCAATGTCTCATGAGCCGGTGTGCTCTCCTCCAGAATCCAGAAGGAGGTCATGAGGAGGAGGCAGAAGAGGAAGACAATGAAGAGTGCAATTGTCTTCGATTTGTGCAGTTTGTCAGTCTTTGGATTTCTATACTGGGTATTTCCCGTTGCTTCCATCATCTTCTTATCTGGCGCTTCCATCATCTTCTTATTTGGCGCTTCCATCACCTTCAAGGGGCTCGGTAGTGGGCAGAACCACAGACTTCGTTTAGCTTCTCTCCCGGCAACCCTTGATTGTGTTTAGGTCACCGTTCTGAGATTTAACTTAGTCCGTGGCCTACTTAGCCGAGACTCCCTCCTTTCGACGCAGGAAATACCCTTCTCTGGATGGCACAGTAGGATCAGAGAATTTCGCAAGTTCGAGTGCCCCAGTATCTGGATAACAGTCCAATATCGGTCGGTCTTTGCTCAGGAGCTCTTCTTGGGTGCTGACGTTTTCTGTTGTGACCAGGTTTGCAGAGACTTTTCGGCAATGATGCGCGTGCAGCCAGTGCCTCTTCCCCTCCACTCGGAGCGCCGTTCGGGTGGTGATCAGCACTTGCCAGGGGCCCGTCCACCGAGGTTCCAGACTCTTGGTTCGCTGGAAATTTCGTATCAATACGAAATCTCCCGGTTGGATGTCGTGACCGGGGCCCCTGGAAGCATCGGGGATGGCCTGCTGCACCTGTTGATGAATGACAGACAACGTTTTAGTCAACTTGCACAAATAATCAGATAGTAGGACGTCTGGGACGTCATGAATGGAGGTCGGTTTGGGAGCAGTCCAGAGATTCATTGGCCGCCCGAACACGACCTCGTAGGGGGTCAAATGGTGCTTGGTGGGAGTGGAGCGCATTGATAACAAAGCCAGTGGGAGCGCATCCGGCCAGTTAAGTCCAGTGGTGGCCACGATTTTTGACAATTTCAGCTTCAGTGTGGCATTATGGCGTTCCACTAGACCGGCGGATTGGGGGTGGAAGACCGCATGGAATCGTTGCTTCACCCCCAACCCCTTCAGGATTAGTTGGATAACCTCAGCTATGAAGTGGGGGCCATTGTCGCTCCATAAAATTCGGCAAAGGCCATAGCGAGGGAAGAATTCCTTCAGTAGCACTTTGGCAGTAGTCATGGCAGTGTTGTCACGGGTTGGATAGGCTTCTACCCATTTGCTGAAGGCACATACGATGACTAGTACATACTTCAGGTTTTGGCATCTCTCTAGCTGGATGTAATCCATTTGAAGGACCTCAAAGGGGTGATTGGGGGTCCCAAACCCTCCCCGGGGTACTACAGTCCCTTTCCCGGGGTTGTGTTGCAGACAGATAAGGCACTGCTGAACTAGGCGCCTGGCTGAGTCAGGGATTTTGTCGTTATGCCAGACTTTGGAAATGAGTTCGATCATGGGTGCAGATCCTATGTGTGCGGGGGAGTGGGCCATGGTCAGTATGGGAATCAGATATGAGTCGGGCAGCATCCATCTGCTTGCATCCTTCGTTCGCCAACAGCCTTCCTCATCCTTCAAACCCACCCCTGCCCATTTAGTCAGCTCGTGAGGGGTGCTGGCCGATTGTATGTCTCTGATCATTGTCCTGGTGTCACTCCATGTTTCTGCTTGTGACCTGGTCACGTACATGCGTGTCACCGTTCTATTCTCGGCTGTGGTTCGTGCAGTAATGTCGGCCAATGCATTCCCTTGTCCAACTAAGTCTGTCACCCTTTTGTGTGCCTGACATTTTATCACCGCTAATCGTTTGGGGAGGAGAACTGCTTCAATCAGGGCGGAAACTAAATCTCCGTGGAGGATCGGGGTGCCGTGGGACGTCAGGAATCCCCTCTCCCTCCACAGGAGCCCAAAATGGTGGACCACTCCGAAGGCATACTGGCTGTCCGTATATACGTTCGTGGTGGTCCCTGCGGCTATGATGCATGCTCGAGTGAGGGCTATCAGCTCTGCTGCTTGGGCAGATCGTTGTGTGATGCAGGCTGTCTCAACTACTGTTCGGGCTGTCGTTACTGCATAGGCAGCTGAAGTGGTGCCATCTGGGAGTTTGATGCAAGAGCCGTCTACCCATAGCTCTCCATCGGGGTCAGGGAAAGCAGTGTCTCGGAGGTCAATCCTACTCCTAGTTTGTTCGTCCGTGAGGGTCACACAGTCGTGGATGGGAGGAATGTCAGGGTCATTTTCAGGCAGGGGTAACAATGTGGCAGGATTCAAAGTCGTGCATCTTTTTAGGAAGATGTGGGGTGCAAGTAGCGTCAGTTCATACCCTGTCAGTCGTGCGCTAGTCAGGTGCTGGGTCTTTGTCTGATTCAAGAGGGTGTCGACTGCATGGGGTACTAGCACTGTGAGGGAGTTGGAAAGTACAATTCCCTCGCTCTGACGGATAGAGACAGCAGCGGCGGCTACTGCTCGAAGGCAGGCAGGCAAAGCTCTGGCTACAGGGTCAAGAGTGGCGGAGAAGTAGGCACAAGGGCGCTGCTTAGGACCAATCGATTGAGTTAGGACGGACAATGCACATCCCTCCCTTTCGTGGGTGAAGAGGGAGAAGGGTTTGGAGTAATCCGGAGTTCCGAGGACGGGCGCCGAGCAGAGTGCATCCCGTAATTCCTTAAAGGAGGCTTGACACTCAGCGGTCCAAGGAAACGGGGAGGGGGCATCCTTGGTCAGTAGGGCAAGCAATGGTTTCACAATGAGGCTGTAATTAGGCAACCACTGTCTGCAAAAAGATGTCAGGCCAACCAAAGAGCGGACCTGCTTTTGTGTTTTCGGGATGGGGGTATCTAGGATGGTTTGGATTCGGTCGGGTGTAAGTTTTCTCCCTTCTTTGGACAGAAGATGGCCTAGGTAAGTCACCTGTGGCTGGCAGAACTGTAACTTCTTTTTGGAGACTTTATGACCATTTTCTGCAAGAAAGTGTAGGAGTTGAACGGTGGCTGTCGTTGCAAGCGGGGTGGTGTCAGCCGCCAAAAGGATATCATCGACATATTGGATCAACACCACTCCCTCTGGTAGCTGGAAGGCATCCAGCTGTCTTTTGAGGGCCTGGCTGTAAATGCTGGGACTTTCAGTGTACCCCTGGGGAGCTCTACAGAATCGGTACGAACGGGATTTTAAAGTGAAGCCGAAGAGATAACGGCTGTCTGGATGGATGGGGATAGAGAAAAACGCGTTCTTAAGGTCGATAACAGTGAAGGTGGTGGCAGTGGACGGGATGAGGGTCAGAATGGTGGTGATATCAGAGACCACAGGATATTGGGGTACAACCACTTTGTTAATCTCTCGCAAGTCGATGATGAAGCGGTACGCTTTCTCATCTCCTTCACCTTGCTTCTTAACAATAGGTAAGATTGGGCTGTTGCAGACGTTGCTAACCACTTCTTCAACCACTCCTGCGTCTACCAGAGACTGAATGATCGCTACCAGTGCCTTCTCACCCTCTGGCGATATCCGATACTGCGGGAGTTTCGGGAGCATAGCGTCCTGTCGTACAGTTATGTGAATAGGGTCAATCATCATTCGTCCCACATCAGAGTCATTTTTGGCCCACAGGTACGAAGGCAGGGTGTCAAGCAGGGATAGGTCAGCGTCAGTTATAGAGCACATGTGTCGTGGGGGACGGGATCCGGGCATGTCTGGGTTGTCGTACAGGATGACTCGTATTCCATCTGGGGAACACCTAATGGTAGCTCGAAAATGCTTCAGTAAGTCAATGCCCATAATGGCGTCAGGGGAGTTGGAGGAGAGGAGAAATGTCGCGTCGGTAGTGTTGTTTTCTAGGTCAAAGGTAATAGGTACGGACAGGGGGTTAGTGGAGGGCGTCCCATCGAAACCTATCGACGTTATGTGTGAGCCAGACAAGGGTGCCCTTGGAATCAGTCGTTTTGATAACACACTACGTGTCGCCCCAGTGTCTACCAAGAATGGAGACTCTGTACCCAAGACCTTAGCGGTGACATAAGGACCTTGCTGGTCAACACAGAGCTCGACTGGATCCCTCCCTTGCCCCTGGCAGTCCTATGCAAAGTCGGGGGCATGTTCACCTTCGGATAGCTGATATTGGTTCTGTCGGGGACGGTCAAATGTGTTCAGTCTTCCTGATCTGTCATTATTGGTGTCGTTGGGGCTCCCTCGTCCCTGTATTCTATTCCTCGGACCACCCGCCACATCCCTGGACTCCCTATTTCTGTTCATTTCTATCAGAACCGGACACTGGTGTTTCCAATGTCCAAACCCTTTGCAGAAGGCACATTGGTCATTGCTAACGTCTCTACGTCCGGTGTGGGGTGTGGGAGAGTGATCTTTAGGAGGTAGATCTCTGGGGGTGGCTGATTGGTAGTTCCCCCTTTGATGTTCCCGTCCTAGGGCTATACCCTGTATCTGTGCTATCATTACCCTTTCCTTTAAATCTTTCTTCTTTTTCTCGGACGCCCTATCATTCTCATTCTTTTGGTGCTCGTAATATTGAGCCATCTGAAGGATAGCTGCAGGTTTGGAGGCTCCCCAACTACTCTCGCTCGTCTGCAGCTTTTGAGAGACCTCTTGTGTTAGGCCTTTTACGTAATTTTGTACGAACAGGTGCTGTCCGGTTGCAGTGGTCATGTCCTGGCCACTGTAGTCGGAGAACACCGTCTCGAATCGAGAGAAGTATTCTGACACATCTTCCTGGGGTTTCTGTCGACAGGCCGTGACTATCGACCAGTCTACTTTTCTCTCTGGGACCAGTGTTTTTAATTTCTGGACTATTTTATCTGGGAGTTCCAGTATGTCTTTCACTGGTTTGCTCCCTGGCTCTCGCTGTCTATCTAGTTTACCGAGTTGGTCCCAGGTATGTCCAAACAGATCCGTGTGGTCAGCCTTCCGGATTTGCTTCCACACGTCAGCCGGCAGACATAGCCCAAAGAACAAGTCAATATCTGCTAAAGTCATTATTGTCGAACCCAAGGCTGTGTCTAATTCGGTATAAAATGCTGTCGGGTTCTTTCTTAAGTCGGGCAGGGTTTGCTTAAAGGTAAGGATGTCTTGTCGGTCCCATGGTTGGTAAACCCAATTGTACACAACCCTTCCCTTTGCATGTTCATTATTAATATCATCGCTCGTTCCCTGGCCCCGTGGCGGGATCCAGTAAGGAGCCGCTTCTCTGATAGGCATCATAGTATTGGCTACCTCTGCCGAGGTTGTTTCAGGGGCCGTAACCTTGGTTTCTGGTTTCTGTTCTGCGAGGTGGCGGAAGACCTCAAGCATTTGCATGAAGAGCTCCGTCGCCTCACGTTCAGTCCCATCTCCGACATCAATCTTCCTATACAGTGTTGTTAGTTTAGCGGGACCCTTACTCTGGTATCTATCTTCATACGCGTTCAGGGTGTGGAAGCTGAATCGCAAAATGAAATGCCGTCTGTGGCTGTCGGCATATGAATTATACACGCTCATTGTGTATTCTTCGCTCTCCCTTCGTTCTACCAATGTCTTTGCTATTTTGTCGATCCCATCCCGCTCATCTTTGCTTAACCTATTTAACCTGGCTGATGATTGTTTGCTAGCCTCGGGGTCGCCTAACGAAGTTGCTAATACGGCTGGTGCGGAGGCCGTGAGGGCCGGTGCACTAGCACTAGGGTCACTTTCACTCACACTCGGGGCTTGCAGGTTTTGTTGGCTGGGAGCGTATGGAGGGGGCATGTAGATGATTGGGGGACCTAGCAGTAACTCATCGTTTGCCCGTTGTTTGGAGGGTAGTTCAGGGTAGAGCGCAGAGGGGGTCCTAACAGGACATTGGCCTGTTGACCCTGATTCTTGGTTTTGTGTAGCTTCGTTTCTTTCTTTTATTTCCTCTTCTAGTTGCTTTGCGGCTAGGTGGGCTGCCTTTCGTAATTCTTTCCCTACTTTCGCTTCTTCTCTTTTCTTTCGTTGTTCCGTTTCTTTGCGCCACATGCCGATACTATCGAGCATGGTGGGCGTGGTCTTATTTTTCTGGAGCGCTATTTCTAATGTTTTTATTTTATTTTCACTAAAGGAACCTATCAGTGGCCACTGACTTTCAGGGTTCTTTTTCGTGTATTTATGCCATAGTCTAGTGTAAGCTATAGCGACTAGTCCATACTTAGTGAACATGTCCTTATTAGGGGTGCCCTCCAGTGGAGCTGGATGGTTCATCTCTAATAAGCGGTCCGGGCTAAACAGGCTACCAACCAGTGGGGAGAAGATAGGCATGACGGTTTATACCGGGGACAAAAATCTGCACTACCTATCTTATCACAGCGGGCAAAGACTAGGCAGAATATTTCTATTCTCCGTTGTTTGGCGGCGGTGAATACCTCAAACGAACCAATACCGAACAATCGGCCAATCAAACAATTCAGTGGGGAGAATAAGTGGGCACGAAAAGTTATCGCTACCCCCTCTTTCTCTACCTGCAAAGAGAGACCTTGTTCTTCCCTGTTTGCAGAAAAAGAATCTCCAGACAATAATCCACGAACGACAGTTCGGGAAACAGTGGGGGAGAAAGATAGGCACGACGGATTACAATGGGGACAAAAGTCTGCGTTACCTATCCTTCACTCCTTGCAAAGAGAGAGCCTGTTTGTTTTTCCCCGTTTGCAGACAGTGAATCTCCAGAGGGTTTCAACAAAGCGTAATACTAGTATTATCCAAACAAAAACAATTTTCCTCAATTCGTCGTGTTTACACGACCTTACCCGGACCGCATGGACGGTTTCCTGTCCTCTGGATCCAGCGCCCGATCGTCCTCTCTCCTTCGTGATGTTCGCGGCACTCCTGATGGTTCCCAGTCAGGACCGTAGATCACTCGAGAGAGGTCTGTTCAGAACTAGTGAAGGTCGGATGATCGGCTGTCAGACGAGGGTCTATCGGACATGAGCTCTTCCCGATCGTTGCAGTCGTTCACTCTGTCATCGGGACCTCTCCCACTGGATCCACGTGTCGCTGATGGGCCCCACGCTTTGGGACGCCAATTTGTAGAAAAAGGTAGGGCTAGGACCTTTCTCAAGATTTGCCCGGCGCTAACCGCCCTTGTACCATTCAAGTTTACCAAGCAATGAGGCAGGCGCCGGAGACCAGAAGGCAGGAAACAGAAGTTTATTCCGACGGAGCAGAACACATCAGATCAGACAACAAGGTATCGTCTCGAGGTGCTCTAACAGCCACTCAGAGGCCTGGCCTCTTATACACTGGTTTATGGCATGTGACCTTCCTTTAATACAATCACAACTTTGTAAGGCATGGGAAACGACATCCCCGTAATCCTCGTGTTAATCCCACCCCCATATACATTCACAATGGAGGTCCTCAACCTGCTGATAAGAGAGAGAGTCATCACGCAGCTGAGTGTTTCGTCGAGTCTTAGGATGTGTGCGCCTGATCATGTCACAGGGGGTGGGGAGGCCTGGATCAATAGAGGGTCCTTTGAAGGAGAGCGACCTCATACAATAAGGGCAGTAAATGATATCTCTCGGCTTAGGCAATGGCCTCGGACCTGTGTGGACAGTCGGACACGGGGTGAGGGGTCATCAATGGAGTGGTATTCATACTGCGTGGACAATCCAGCGCAGAGGGGAGGTTTATCAACAGAGGGGCATTCATGGGAGGAGAGGAGGTGTTGGTCAGGCGCTGGCGTGACTCCCAAGGACAGGGTCATGCAGAAGGGTCATGCTCATAAAGAGGAGGGAGGGGGAGCCAGGGTGCGCGGAGGATGCTTGCTGGGTCACAGGGGCGCGCTGGCGATCGATCGTGGGCAGGGAGACCATGATGTCTAAAATGGCTGCCATGCACGTAGCGCATAGGTGACAAGCTGGCGCAGATGATGTTCAGATCGTAAACTAAAATTCCACAACCTGTCCTGGCCCTTAGTCCCCACCCTGTTTATCTGTGAATTTTCCCAAGTCAATTGAGATCTAGCTATTTTGTCTGATGCCCGATGGAGCTACCTGGTTTAGCTATAGGGGAGACAGGCCGGGGATTCCCTCCTTGGGCGTCACATACCCAGTGGGTCTTTAGACAGACCACCATGGTGTACATGTACACGTCTGTACTATATCTGTCATGCAATGCAATGTTACCTTTTGAGTAGCACCATGGTCAGACCTTTACAAATTCATGAGGACCCCCCAGACACTGAGAAACCCCCGGGGCAATTGCGTTGGGAGGGCGAACTGGGAAGGGAACTTTCACTGAAGGAATGGAAGGACATCTACCACCGGGCCCGTCGCACAGCCCACAATGTTGCTTCCATTGAAACGGCCACTACACTGGCCACCTACTGGTATTTAACCACTGTACTGCTCCATAGGGGCAATCCCTCATGAAGCCCATTGTGCTGGAGAGACTGCGGCACGCCGGGTACTCTTGCCCACTTGCTCTGGGACTGCCTTTCTCTAGGGACATACTGGCCACAAATATTAGACAATATTGACTCCCATTTCGATAATCAGATCCCGAAATTTCCAGCATATATCCTCCTTGGCCTTCCCAACACCATCACTTTCCCATTTCATTCTCGGAGAGGCATACAAATGGCCCTGACTCTGGGAGCAGCAGTACAGAACATTCTCACACACTGGGGCTCCACGACAGTGCCCACCCGACTAGGCTGGTTACACAAATAATGGTCCATTCTAGGGATGGAAAAGATTTCTCTCTCTTTAACCAAACCCGGGGCCTCATTCCACGAACTATGGGCTCCCCTTTTAGCACTTTTGTCATTGGAATTTACAGAACTCACGTGTCTCAAATATCTTGGATTATTACGACTGACAAGCCCTCTGCCGGCGCCCACACCTGTCGCACCTGACACTTAGTCACTTTTGGGACCTACGGGCCGCATTACTCCTACTGCGCGAGTTCTTCTTCTTCTTTGAGGAGGAGGAGAGGGGAGGGAGATTTTGTATTCACGTTTGTTGTTCTTTCTACCTGAACCACACAATAGTAAAATGCCGGGTTGTTAACCGATGATTGTGGACCACGTTGGTTCATTTGTTTCCTTGTGGATAAAATCAATAAAAGAAATTTTAAACCAAACATATGCTGGTTTGGTACTTGTCCCTAGATGCCGGCTGACCTAGGCTCCAAAATCCACAGCTAGCCACCTTGTCAATACACATGCATTCTGCTGGGTGAAATATGATATCTCCTCGGCCACATATTGCGGTGTTTTGTGTCGCAGGCGCATGGGCCAGCTACAAACGTTTGTTACCATTTTCATCGGGAGACGTGGGAATACAGAATAGGGGAGTATTTGTTTTTACTAATTAAATGCCTCCATGTGCCTTTCAAATGTAAGTAAGTGTATAACACAGAAGACATTTTACAAAATGCCCTCTGACACACATGCATGTAAGGGTACCAATACATTCAGAGATGTACAAACTACTGCTCCTACACTCAGTGTGTGGTGTACATTTCAGAAATACTGATTTTTCCTTCATTTCCTTTTTCCATTTTTTCATAATATATCATACGAATTGCTGTATAGTCGATATGTAATGAAAAACCATTGTAAGGTACAGCTCGGTTGTTGGATCTGGGTACCTGAGGTTCTTGGAGAAACTACAAGTCCTATAGTTTACCGCAACCAGGAGGGTCCAGTGGACGTAACGGTTTATTGCCTTTGAAACTCTGCCATAGTAAGAAGTTACAGATGAAAACGTAGACACCAATGGCTGTGTTTTTTTCAACTCAAATTCAATATTTCTATATTTCAGTGTCAATTTTTGTAGGAAAACCTTGAAGGATCTACGCAAAAGACCCCTAGCAGAATTCAGAATTCTGTCTACTTTTCAGAAATGTATATCTTTCCTTGATCCCTCATTGGTTTTGCACCTGTTTCCCCCACTAACCGGAAGGAGATTGAAAACAGAAAGAAATAGGAAAATGGGCTATTTCCCAGTAAAATGCCAGAACTGTGTTGAAAGATATGGTTGTCTGATTTAAGTCTGCCTATTCCTGAAAGCTAGGAAGATGGTGATTTTAGCACAGCAAACCCTTTGTTGATGACATCTGCAGGAAAAAAATTGAGGCTTTTTTATGCAGCATCTTTTTTCCATTTTTTCCAAGAAATCCAAAATGTAGTTATATTTTAGCAAATTTCTCACATGAATCCACAAACCCTGGGTACCTTTTGACTCCCCAGGATGTTGGAAAAAGAGGAATCAAATTGGGCATGGATAGTTAATGTGGGCAAAAAGTCATGGAGCCCTAAGCGCAAACTCACCGAAATAGCCAACAAAAGGCTTAGCACGGGGGGGGGAGGCCAAGGATCCAAGGGGTTAAGGCATGGGTACTCCTAAGTATTTTATCAGGGTCCAGAGAGTACAGTCTGGGATGCGCTTGAAGACTGCATCGATGCTGAGCAATCCCCAGGGAGACAGGGAGTGATAGGAGATTATTGGGACAGTTAAAAAAAACACCTTTTCGGAAATGGAAAATTGGAGATTGTGAAAAAAACCCAGGGGAATGTATTTTTCCCATTGGCTTATATTGAAACCTATGCAATTTTAGGTGGAAGATACCAAATGTTAGACCTGGCATCATTGGCGTGAGTCTCCTTTCTATTTTGTCGGATTGCCTCCTCTGTTTTTTATATGGTTTTGCTGGTTATATGCTTTGCTATTCAGTGCCACAGTGCAAATGCTCCCTATGTTAAATTGATGTACTAATTAGTGATTCCATGATTGGGTTATTTGCTTTACTTGTCAGACCCTAGTACTGTGCACCATGTATGCCCAGGGCTTGTAAATCAAATGCTGCTGGTGGGCTTGCATCATTGGTTGTGCCACCCACAGAAGCAGCTTGCAAAGTGTGTCTCAGGCCTGCCATTGCAAGGCCTGTGTGCAGTCTGTGACTGCCATGTCGACTTGGCAAGTGCACCCACTTGCCAGTCCCTAAACCTTCTCTTTTCTGCATATCAGACACCCCTAAGGTAGGCCCAAGGGCAGGGTGCATTGTAAGTATAAGGTAGAACATGCCCTGGCGTGTGTAGCATGTCCTAATAGTGAATTACAGAGGATGTATGTCAGTACAACGCGATCTTTTAGATTGCGGTACTTTGCAACGCGGTTTCTACAACGCAAGTCGTTACAACGACTTGCGTTGGAGGGCGCGGATTGAGGATTATTATAATTTTATATTCCAACACCAGCCCACGTAACAGTAGAAAAGGTGTTGGAATATAAAATTACAATATTCCTTAACCAACAGCGCCATCCAGCGCAAGTCGGAGTAACGACTTGCGTTAAAATGGCAGCGTGGTAAAGGTAGTGCGGTGTAAACACGTTGTTGTAAACGATGTTTCCCATTACAGACATTTTCATTTTTCTCTATTGCAAGGCTACCTGTTCTCCATAGGCCAGAATGGGCAGTTAGATTATTACATCTTATAATCCTAACTGACTCTGTGAACATGGTAGAAATTCGAATTTAGTATGCCTGAACTCAGAATGATAAAATACATCTTTTAGTGAAGTTGGTTTCAACATTCTGTGTTTGAAAATACCACTTTTAGAAAGTAGGTATTTTCTTGTCTAACTATCCAAGCCTGCCTCTGCTAGGTTGTGTATTCCTTGTCTGGAGTTTGAGTGACAGGGCTGGGGGATTCCAGGAGACAGAATGAGTCACCCAGTGGTGAATAGGAAGATCTGCATCTAGAATGGAGGAAGGAGTTGCACCTGGGGCCTGAATAGGGCTGGGCCTTCCCTCCACAATGCTGGCTCCACCCCCTGGGGTTCGGCTGATGTCTCTGCCTTGCACTGTGAAAGAAGAGAAGGAATCATGTCAACAAAGTGCTCCAGGGCTGTGCTTTCCCTCCACAATACTGACTCCACCTCCTGTGGGGCGTCTGATGTTTCTACCCTGCACTGTGAAAGGAAAAAAGGAGTCATGTAAACAGAGGGTTCCAGAACTGGTTTGGACTGGGCAAAGGCCCCTCTGCCTTCAGAGAACAGCAGTATAAATATTGGGACCCTGACCCTAGAACTTTAGATCACTTCTGGAAACAAGACACATCTTTTGCCAAGGAGAAGAACCAAGGAAACTGCAGGAGTTTGGACTGCCCCTCTGCCAGTGTGCTGTATGCTGGGTTGGCCTGCAGTGGTTTTTTTTTTGCCAAGGAAAAGGAGAAGGAACTTTTTAAGAACTTTCATCATCTTGCAGAATATTACTCCAAGAGCTTGAACTTGTGCTTGCCTCTGGCTGAAGTGTCAGGGACAAAAGACTTCACCTCCAGCTCCCCTCTGAATTTCCTTGCTGGGAATTCTATCTGCAGAAGCCTGTGTGTCGCTGGGAGCTGGAAGCGTGACACAACAAGAAGGGTGTCGCCGCCGCAGCTGTAGTCGTCACATCGCCGGAGAAGTGTGCCGCATCTCCCAGGAAGTTTGTCTTCATCGAAGCTGTCTGCTGTCGCAACACCGGAGAAGCATGATGCCATCGCATCATCGGAGAAGTGTGTTGCAGGGCCTGTCGTGGCTCCAAAGTACAGAGTCGTCGCAAGGCTGCCAGGACGTGTACACATCGTCTTCGCATCATCGCATCAAGGACGCCATCTTTATGCATTGCAACCGGGCCGCAGGCCGAGAACCAACGCATCACTCCCTCACCGGTAAGGATGGCGATGCATCCCCTACTCTGCGCAAGCATTGAGGCACAATGCATCATCTCCCCCGGATCACGGAACCGACGCATCTCCCACTCTGCGAGCATTTTGTTTATTTTGCGTTATCCATCCAGGTACTATTGTGAGAACTGTGATGCATTTATCACCAACTTGAACTAAGCAACTTCTACCATCTTTAAATCAATCTTAAGTACAGTACTGTGGACTTTTGTCGTTTGTGGTCTTATGTTAAGTCTATATAAAGAATACTTATTTTTATAAAACCTACGTGGTGTCCATCTGTAGTGTTTCCACTGTATTACTGTGTATATTCACAAATGCTTAACACACTGCCTCTGAGATAAGCTTGTCTGCTCATGCCAAGCTACCAAGGGGGTGAGCAGGGGTTATCCAGTAGTGTAATCCCCTTATCCTGACTTAGAAGCAATGGTCCCTATTTGGACAAAGGTGTATACCATTGCCAACTAGATACCCCAGATCTAACACCAAATATAAAGCAGTTTTTGCGTTAAAAAATCTGGAGCCTCCCATCTGAACCGGCGCTAAAGGAAAAATGACCCAAAAAAAAGGGCGCTCAGGCAGCTTTTATTTCTCTGCTGCTCTTTCCCAGAGGAATATCTGTGTGTCCGAAGATGAAGTCTGTCGGTCAGAAGAAGAGGTCTGCTGGCCCGCCTACGGCCAGAGGGCCATACTTTGAGTACCACTGTGCACAGAGGCGAGGGAGAAAGAAGGCTGTCTATACTGCAATCATCTGTGGTTGCTTTAATAGAATACTAATAAGTGAGCGTATTAGTTTCTTGTTAGCACATGGTGGAATGGAAGTAGGGTACACAAAGCACACTGTGAAAGGTCAATAATGCTCCCACAAGATGGAGGGCAAAAAAGAAGAAATGCATTTATCACACAGCAAGCCCCCAGCACAGGCACAGAGATCCCTAGCACACTGGAGCTTCAGGCAGACTGAAACCCGGAACTCTGAACATTTTAAGTAAACAGCATGGTAGGATAAATAACACACGAGAAACAGGTGCACATGTAACTAGAGGCACGAGGAACTAACAAATGAGAACAGGGTTAGACAAAAGGCATGAGGACAATATAAAAAACAGCACAGATAAACAGCTAGGCAACACATTCCTTAACGTGCAAATCATATAAAACAACTGAAAAACACAAAACATACACATAGTAATAAATAAGCAAGGGAGCATGGGAGCAGCATCTGGATTGGCGTAGGGGAATCTGGGCACCTGGCACCGCACCCCCCATGGACTGCCGGGCAGGACACGAAAAGCACTGAGTGTTGGCCAGCAGCAGGTAAGTAATCTTTTGTTTTTATTCTCCCCCGTGCTGCCCCGCACTTCTATTTTCCAGTGCTTAATTTGAGCTGTGGTTTCTGATGATGGGCACTCACACTTAATTGGCAGCACCAGCACATAATTGGGCCTTAGGGCGCAGAACAGACCACAACTGAGTCTCCAGATGTGTGAAAAAGGCTGCATTTTTGAAGACAGGTGCACCTTCCAAAACATAACCTTGGCCTTTGCCTCACAAAACTATAACTAGCTTTACAGGCTTCATCTACATATCCTCCTCCCCCCACCCCTAAGGGCTCCCCAAACACAATTGCGATTCATTTAACATACCTCAACTTGATCAATAACTTTTGCCCCTTTAAAACCTTGTAACCTCTTCTCAACCTGTCTAAAAATCTATCTACTCGATCAATAACTGTTAACCCTTTAAACCCTGTAACCTATTCTCTACTGGTCAAAAGATCTATCTACTAAGTATATCCTATCCTACTCTCATTACCTGTGCGTCTCCATCCTTAAAATGCAACAGTAAAACTGGGCAGGGATAGCTACCCAACCCCACGCACCTGCTTCAAGCGGCAACTAAAATACATATTGTTTGACCCTTGCTGCACCTGTACCCAATAAAAAAAGCTGAAAAAAACTCCCCTACCAGAAAGAAACAGGAAAAACCTCCCCTACCAGAATGAAACAGGAACCTCCACTCCCCCGCAACCCCTTTAGAGGAAGGGCGGGCCAACTAAACATTTCCCTGCACTGCTACAGTTGCTGTGACACCTACCAAGACACAACTCCTATAATGGGCGTCTAAATATCCCCGCCTGGTAGCCCAATTGGAGCCCAAAGAGAGCCCAATTGGGCCCGGACCGTACTACCCAACCCAAAAGCCTTGGGGGTGCTAGCCTCCCTGTCAGTCAGCCGCCCCCCCCCCCCCCCCCATTGGGCCGCAGGGTGCAGGACGAACCACATTTGAGTCTCCAGATGTGTGAAAAAGGCTATATTTTCCAGTGCTTAATTTGAACTGTGGTTTCTGATGCTGGGCAGAACGGACCACAATTGAGTCTCCAGATGTGTGAAAAAGGCTGCTGTATTCAAGACAGGTACACCTTACAAAACATAACCTTGACCTTTGCCTCACAAATCTATAACTAGCTATACAGGCTTCATCTACATATTGTCCTACTCCACCCCTAATGTTTCTCCAAACACAATAGCAATTTATTTAACAGACCCCAACTTGAACAATAACTTTTGCCCCTTGAAAGCCTTGTAACCTCTTCTCAACCTATCTAAAGATCTATCTACTCGATCAATAACTGTTAACCCTTTAAACCCTGTAACCTCTTCTCTACCTGTCTAAATTTCTATCTACTAAGTATATCCTATCTTAACCTCATTACCTGCTTGTCCCCAACCATAAAGTGAAACAGTAAACCTGGGCAGAAATAGCTACCCAATGCCACTCAGAAATAGTCCCTCCAACTTTTCTGACAGCTCCATCCCCATGGCCACTTTTTAGGATATCTCCTTATGTCCAGTGCTACATCTAGGACTTCTTATATTTGAATTAGGTAGAACTCTATCCCGAAGCGAGACAAATGCACCCATTCATCTCTGAAAAAATACCCTGCTGTATACTTTAATTCTAGGTGTTTTACCCTGCCCAGTGCTACCTCCCTGCACCCTGAAGCACCCTGACCACTGCTGCCTGATCTCCTTCAAATACTGTTTCATCTGTTTCAGCAGAGACAACCCCTTGAAAAACACCAGATAATTTTCTCCGAAGTGGATTATAGGCATATCCGGACAAACATGTCGATGAAGTAACTTATTTAAAAGGGGGAAAAGTTTGTGCCAACACATGCCCCCTTTGCCATGCCAACTGACTTTAAACAATGCCGGGTCCAGTCCTATATTTACACCTTTCCCTTTTTGCTGTTTGTGTCTTTCTGCCCACCTTATGAAAGAGTGCCCGACTATTCAAATTGATAGTGCCTCCGACTCTGGCCCCGCTACTGCACTTGAAAATACACATGCGTGAGAAAATGAATCACATATCCACAGCCTTCCCCACCCCCTTTCACCCTGCTTTGACAACGTTTATAGCAGTCTGATGACCAGCGTCCCAACTTCTTTAGACTTTCTGGGCCCCAACCCAACATTGCTGCATCAGAAGTCACCCCTATCGTGAATGAATGAGTTCCAAAGGCCTACGGCACCTCGCCCAGGTCTTTTAATAAAGCCTTGTGATCCATAGCAGCTGCGCCAAAGTCACTTCCCGCCCGAGTTTCTCTGAAAGACGTCCCCCACCTCCCTCCTTGTTCCTCCCTGCAAAGCGCACCCCCATTGCACTGGGTATATCAGAGGCTCCTCACTGGCCCACAGTGCCAATGACTTCCCAACCCCCCCTCTGATCCATCTTTGAGTGTGTGAGGAAGATGGTGACTGCTTTGTTCCAACTTTCACATCCCTGTACTTCCTCCTCTTGCCGGCTGATACATATTCTTGGTAGCACCTCTATCATTCTTCCCTACATAAAATTAGTCACTGGTAACCTGACCTACTGTCCCCTACCCAATTCCCTGGCCCAACCCTCTAGCATATTCTTCCCCACCTCGCCTGCTGTTGGTGCATATCCTCACTGTAGGAGAGTAGAGTCTGCAATCCTATGATCACCCAGATTTTTTGCTTTTGTTTCACTGGTTTACGACTTTCTCTGGCTGTGGGCCTGCTAATCAGACCCACAGCCTGGCTGTTCTCTTTCTAAATTACGAGATGTACCCTAGGTGCATTTACCAATTGGTACTGGGCCACCTTATCAGACCCTGTAACTCAGGGCATAGGTGTACCCAGGGCCGCCAGGAGCTGCAGCATGTATTATGCCACCCCTGGCTGGCCTCCTAAATTTGACACAACTGGCTGCATGACAGCTGGGGCAAAGTCGTGTAATCACCCTTTGCTTTAGGTATAGTAGCTCTATATCTAACCATACAATGGACACCCGAGTCCCTATCAGTCACTCCTATGGCAGGCCTTGACAATCCTGAAGGCAGAGTGCGTGGGCTCGTGTGAACTAGGTTCTGGCCCGAGCCGAGCCCGGTTGCAGGTTGCGGAATCAAGACCCAATGGCTGTTCCATGATAACGCGTACCACATCGGTAACTTCGGTGTCGCGTTATCAAGGCATGTCGAGTAAGGTGTCATACGAATCGGGATGCTGCCCTCTCACCAATTCTGGCGACGAGGTTAGCATTCCGCCCTTCTAGAGGGACACGACATGTACGTAACTGTGAACCCCGGTTAAAGTTAACTAAAGCCTCAGCTCCACAAAATGGATGCTGCCACCACAGACACGAGTCTGACCTCCTGCTGCTGGGAGTCCTTCCAGCGAGGAGCGCTTGGACAAAGGGTTTCCTGTCGAGGGCGGTGTTCGCACCGTCCCAGACAGGGTTTGTGTATTCTGGGTAGGTAGGGCTTTTGCGAGAAGGTGACTGCGGAGTGGCACCCCGGTGCTCACTACGCATCTGCCGGTTAGAACCAGTTCCAGGGGCGCCAGCCCTGGCCTGGGGAAAGTCCGGCAGGGGAGAGGGGTGTAACTACCCCCCTTCCTGGTCCCACCCTTAGGGCAGGACCTAGTCATGTACCCACCCCTTTCTTTAGGATAAAGACCGGAGCGGGGACCCTTCCAAATTAGATCATCTTTGAATCAAGAATACTTTCTACGAAAGGACTTCGAGACTCTTCCCAAGATTTCTCCCTTGTGACTAAGGAGTAGTCACCCTGCATCAGCGGGCACCATCTAAGAACTCTGCGGTTTGCTGCAAGTCCTTCCTCAAGGATCCGACGGACCAGCTCGACGAGAACCGGCTTCCCTGGCACCTCTGACCTCTACCCACGTCATCAGCTCAGCTGTGATCTGTGGGTGCGACGAGACCTCGAGGGACCGGCCATCATCAAAACCTGCACGCTCTTAACCAGCACGACCATCGAAGCCATTCCCTGGTGAGTGCTCTGGGGTCCGAGAAGCCCCGACCCTGAGCCGCTCCAGCACCGAAGTGCAGTCTCCCAGCATCTCCACGATCTGTGTGGGGCCCTTCTGCTCGCTGCTCAGCACGTTGTCTGGTCACTAGCCGCTGGCTTGTGCCCTTCCTTGACGACGTCCGACAACCAACGCTGCTGGTCTGGTTGCTCCAGACCGGCCCTTGCTCCCTTTTCCGAGAGGAGCACCCCGGACCCTCCTGGTCCATTCAAGACGCCATCTTAGGCCCACCACGTGGCCCGAGATCTGCCAAGGCTTGTTGCCCCAATCCTGGGCCCAGCGACGCCGACAGCATCATCCTTCGTGGGACAGCTCGCACCTCCATCCTGGTTGCCGACAACGCCTCCTGGTCCGTGAGACTGCAGAGCCTAGCGTCGCCCACTCACCTGGTCGAGGTGACGGCCAACCGGTGCCCTCCTGGTACCCTCTGACTACTGGCTAGTAGTACGAACTTGGTCCCCTCTGCTTTCAGGTGTCATCGATCTCTGATCCAGGCTTGGATCTCTACGAACTATTCATCACTGGTCGCCGGCCAGCAACTCCTTTTCTTCCGGCTCCTGGCTTGTCAGCGAAGACCCCGACGCCTGTAAGACTTGTGCAGCCGCAGCCCTCGTGGCTAGGTAACTCGGCATTTCGGTGCCTGCATAGCCTCTTTACTCTAGGGTCCCGAGTCCCTCGCTTCCGACTTGCCTTATCGGGTCCGCCCGAGACCTCTAAACTTTCCGTGTCCTCGGACACTTGTTTAATTGTGCACTTGAAGTATTTTCCTAAGAGATTTGGTTTGTGCTTAGTACCCTGTCCTCATAAAGAGTACAGGGCTGTTGTGATTCTTAATAAATATACTGTTTATTTTCATAACACTTGTGTGGTGTCCTTTCACTTGGTGTTCAAGGGGTATGTGATGGTATTACAGCTGGCTTAACGCGCCCTCTCGAGTCTTTAGCCTTAGACTGCTCGTATCCACGCTACTAGGATAGCTGGTCGAAAGGTTGACTTACAACCAATCACCATAAGGGTCGTTTGGAACGATACATAGCGGTCGCTAGAATAGCGAACGCTGCATATCGGGCCAACTTCTCACATTGGTGAGCAGCGGTTGGGATTTGAGCTTGCTGTTGTTTTACCACACGTATCCTAAGAATATCTTGTTGAAAGATCACATAAGTACTGTTAGTACATATAACTAAAGCTTAGAATACTCTGAGTTCTACCGAACCAGCTGTTGTAGCTCCTCAAGGCTTAGCACACCTTGGCCGCAACTCTTAGCAAGGGATCAGTAGGTAAACACATAGTGTAGGTAGGTGCATCACTTACACCACACTAGAAACAGTATGTCGGACAAAGGAGGAAACTCTGAGTCTCCCCTTGTGTCAGTTGACCCTCCACAGGTCATCCCTTCAAGATATACTGTGCTGAGCTTCAAGGAGTTAAGACAGGTGTGTCACTCCAGGAAGATCAAGCAGGGGTCTAACCCCACAACGTCCTTTCTGATTGGTCTCTTGGAGACTTATGATGCCAGAAAAGCTGAGACCCGTCCCAGCTCTTCTAATCCAGAAGGAGACATGCCTCCCCTCGAGGGAACCAGAGGCGATCCTGACCTCATCCACCTCTCAACTGAGACTGAAGATGTAGAGGATGATGAGAATGAGGATCCCTCTGGGGATGAGGCAGATAAGGGACAGGTAGAAGTCGTAAGACTAAGCAGGTCCAACTTAAGCAAACATGACAGTGGTACTGGGGGACTCCTGGGGCCACTATCAGGTCAGCTTAACATTGGGAATGGACGAGCCAGATCTCTGTCAAGAGACTCTGGCAGATCCCTTCAAACCAATGGCTCTCACAACTCTTCTCAAAGAGGGATGACGTCCCCTCAGAGGAGAGTGTACGAAGCTAAAGAAAGGGCAGCTAATCTGAGGATCGAAAGGGAAGAACTTGCCCTGGCCAAAGAAAAGCTCGCCTTTGCTAGAGAGCAACAGTTAAGTGGGGCAGTCCCCACTGGTGGCAGCATTGTACCTAGCAATAGGGAAAGGAGTTTTGATACGAAACACCTTGGTAAGATAGTGCCCCCCTTTAAACAAGGGGACGACATCCACAAGTGGATTACTGCTTTGGAGAGAGCCTGCACTGTGCAGGGTGTTCCCCAGAGTCAGTGGGCAGCTATCTTGTGGCTCTCCTTTGAAGGTAAAGGTAGAGACAAGCTCCTCACCACAAGGGTAGAGGATGCTAACAATTACCACGTCTTGAAGAGTACACTGGTTGAAGGGTTTGGCCTAACCACGGAACAGTACAGGGTGCTGTTCCGGGATACCCAGAAAACGCAGTCTCAAGATTGGGCTGACTTCGTCGATTGTGCCACTAAGGCTTTTGAGGGCTGGTTGCTGGGCAGTAAGGTTACTGATTACGAAGGATTGTATAATTTGATGATGAGAGAACAAATTTTAAACAATTGTCAGAACCAGTTGTTGCATCAGCATCTTGTCGACTCGGATCTGACCTCTCCCCAAGAATTGGGAAAGAAGGCAGACAGATGGGTTCGAACAAGAGTTAAGCAGAACCAGGGCCAGAATCAAGGTGGTCAGAAGAAAGCAGACCAGAAGGGTAAAGATTCTGAGGGGGAACAAAATGACCAGAAGTCTTCGACAGGTCCCCAACAACCCAAAGAGGGTGGGGGTCAGGCTCCCCAAAAGAAGAAAGAAGGCCAATCTAAAAGGTGGTGCCAATACTGCAAAAGTAAATCTCACTGGTTTAGTGAGTGCACCAAGAAAGGAGGAGGGCAGACTCCTGCCACTGCAGCCCCTAAGGCACCTGTGCCCCCTAGTACAGCCAGCAGTGGTAGTGCACCTCCCAAGGGTTTAGTAGGGTTAACCCTGGGTTCTGAGGGGTGTGACAACTTAGTTGGTACACTCACTCAGGCTGTCCTTGTCAGTACAGGGGATGTGGATATGTCCCCTGACGTAAGCCCCAATACTTTGGGCAAATACAGACAGACACCTTTCATAAATGGAAAAATGGCTCAGGCCTATAGGGACACTTGTGCCAGTGTCACCATGGTGACACCTAACTTTGTGGACCCTGGACAGATCATGCCAGGTACAGAATTCCTGGTGACCAATGCAAGCAATGTCACTACCAATCACAGTATGGCAATTGTAGCTTTCTCCTGGGGAGGGGTAACTGGCCAAAAGAAGGTTGTAGTTAGTTCAGACCTCCCAGTGGATTGTTTGTTGGGCAATGATTTGGAGTCATCACAATGGTCAGAAGTGGAGCACCGGACTCACATGGAAATGTTAGGCTTGCCAGCACATGTGTTCGCTGTGACCAGGTCACAGGTCAGGAAATGCCCCACTGAACAGGTGCTGGATCCTGGAACAACGGACCAGACACCTCCCAAGAAAAAGAGCGGTAGGGTTAAGGCTGCGCCTTCCCCCTTGCCCCAGGTCATGGATCAAGTCTCAGAGGAGGCTGACCTACATGAATTGAGGGAAACTGAGCCGAGAGAGTTCGAACTTGATCAAGTTGAATTCTTGGGTTCAGGGGGACCCTCAAGGGAAGACCTGGGGAAGGACCAGTTAGACTGCCCTTCTCTTGAACCCCTCAGACAGCAGGCTGCTGCTGAGGCTGCTGGGAACGCCACAGGTACCCACAAGGTATACTGGGAAGATGGACTCCTGTACACTGAGTCAAGAGACCCCAAGCCTGGCATGACCAGGAGGCTGGTTGTACCCTTGTCTCAGCGTGGTTTCCTACTTACCTTGGCCCACGAGATTCCCTTAGCAGGTCACTTAGGCCAGACGAAGACGTGGGACAGGCTTGTCTCACACTTTCACTGGCCTCATATGAACGAAGATACCAAGGAGTTTTGCCGCTCCTGTGTCACTTGCCAAGCCAGTGGTAAGTCAGGTGGCACGACAAAGGCCCCCCTTATACCAATGCCTGTGGTGGGGGTGCCCTTTGAACGGGTGGGGATCGACATCGTGGGTCCCATGGAACCACCAACAGCATCAGGGCACAAATTTATACTGGTGGTAGTGGATCATGCCACCAGGTATCCTGAAGCTATTCCCCTTAGGACCACTACAGCGCCTGTTGTGGCAAGAGCCCTGGTTGGAGTGTTCTCCAGAGTGGGCTTCCCTAAGGAGGTCGTCTCCGACAGAGGTGCAAACTTCATGTCGAGCTACTTAACTGCTATGTGGAAGGAATGTGGTGTCAACTACAAGTTCACCACACCCTATCATCCACAATGCAATGGGCTTGTTGAGAGATTCAACAGGACCCAAAAAGGGATGATTCATGGACTACCTGAAAAGCTTCGGCGTAGATGGGACGTCCTGATTCCCTGCCTTTTATTCGCTTACAGAGAAGTCCCACAGAAGGGGGTTGGCTACAGCCCTTTTGAACTTTTGTACGGGCATCCTGTGAGAGGACCCCTGTCTTTGGTGAAGGAAGGATGGGAGAGACCTCTCAAAAAGCCTGCAGCCAACATAGTGGACTATGTGCTTGGCCTCTGCTCGCGGATGGCTGAATACATGGAGAAGGCATCTGAAAACCTTAAGGCCAGCCAAGAACTCCAAAAAGCTTGGCATGACCAAAAGGCTGTCTTGACTGTTTACCAGCCCGGACAGAAGGTGTGGGTGTTGGAGCCAGTGGCCCCAGCAGCACTCAAGGACAAATGGTCCGGGCCCTACACCATCCTGGAGAAAAAGGGAGAGGTCACCTACCTGGTCGACCTGGGAACTCCCCGGAGCCCCCATAGGGTGCTTCATGTCAACAGGCTAAAGGCATATGTCGACAGGAAGGACATGAGTTTGCTCATGGCCCTAGATGAGGGACAGGAAGAGGAGAGTGACCCTCTCCCCGACCTGCTCACTCAGAATCCTGACGATGGATCGGTAGATGGTGTTGTCTTTTGTGGCAGCCTCTCCGAACATCAACAGAACGACTGTAAACAGGTTCTTCAGTCGTTCAGACATATGTTCTCTCTAACACCCAGTCAGACCAATTGGTGCACCCATGAGGTTGACACTGGTGACAGCTTGCCCGTCAAGAGTAAAATCTACCGGCAGCCTGATCACGTTAGAGACTGCATCAAGAGTGAAGTGCAGAAAATGTTGGAGCTGGGAGTCATTGAACCCTCGGATAGCCCTTGGGCTAGTCCCGTAGTTCTAGTGCTGAAACCTCACACCCAGGGCGGTAAGAAAGAGATGAGGTTCTGCGTAGACTACAGGGGTCTCAATGCAGTCACTAAGACTGACGCCCACCCAATACCAAGGGCAGACGAGCTTATCGATAGATTGGCTTCGGCTAACTACTTAAGTACGTTTGACCTGACAGCTGGGTATTGGCAAATCAGGTTAGCTGAGGACGCCAAGCCTAAGACCGCATTTTCTACCCCTGGTGGGCATTATCAGTTCGTGGTGATGCCCTTTGGTCTGAAAAATGCACCTGCCACCTTCCAAAGGTTGGTGAATTAAGTCCTTACTGGGCTGGATGACTTCTGTGCGGCGTATCTAGACGATATTGCTGTCTTTAGCTCCACCTGGGAGGATCATCTGGTCCACCTGCGGAAAGTGTTAGAGGCTCTGCAAGCAGCAGGCCTCACTATCAAGGCCACCAAGTGCCAGATAGGGCAGACCCAGGTTGTATACCTGGGCCACCTTGTAGGTGGAGGCCAGGTTCAGCCACTGGAGAGCAAAATACAGTCAATCAGGGACTGGGCTCCTCCAACCACCCAGACTCAGGTTCGAGCTTTCTTGGGCCTGACTGGATACTACCGAAAGTTTGTCAGGAACTATGGTTCCATCGTGACACCATTAAACGAACTGACAAGCAAGAAAATGCCAAAAAAGGTTCAGTGGACAGCGAGCTGTCAAAAAGCATTCGATTACCTAAAGCAGGCCATGTGCACGGCGCCTATCCTTAAGAGTCCAGACTACTCCAAACCATTCATTGTCCAAACAGACGCTTCTGAGTTGGGTGTGGGAGCTGTTCTTTCTCAACTGAATTTTGATGGTCAAGACCAGCCCATTGCTTTTATAAGCAGAAGGCTGACCCCTAGAGAGAAGAATTGGTCAGCTATTGAGAGGGAGGCCTTTGCTGTGGTTTGGGCCCTGAAGAAGCTGAGGCCATACTTGTTTGGCACTCACTTCAAGATTCAGACCGACCATAAGCCCCTCTTATGGCTAAATCAGATGAAGGGTGAAAACCCCAAACTGCTTAGGTGGTCCATTTCCCTACAGGGGATGGACTTTACAGTGGAACATAGACCTGGTACTGATCATGGCAATGCTGATGGGCTCTCCAGATATTTCCACTTAGAACAAGAAGACTCACCTGGTCAAGGTTAGCTTATTGTTCCGACGTTTGGGGGGGGGTCATGTAGGAGAGTAGAGTCTGCAATCCTATGATCACCCAGATTTTTTGCTTTTGTTTCACTGGTTTACGACTTTCTCTGGCTGTGGGCCTGCTAATCAGACCCACAGCCTGGCTGTTCTCTTTCTAAATTACGAGATGTACCCTAGGTGCATTTACCAATTGGTACTGGGCCACCTTATCAGACCCTGTAACTCAGGGCATAGGTGTACCCAGGGCCGCCAGGAGCTGCAGCATGTATTATGCCACCCCTGGCTGGCCTCCTAAATTTGACACAACTGGCTGCATGACAGCTGGGGCAAAGTCGTGTAATCACCCTTTGCTTTAGGTATAGTAGCTCTATATCTAACCATACAATGGACACCCGAGTCCCTATCAGTCACTCCTATGGCAGGCCTTGACAATCCTGAAGGCAGAGTGCGTGGGCTCGTGTGAACTAGGTTCTGGCCCGAGCCGAGCCCGGTTGCAGCTTGCGGAATCAAGACCCAATGGCTGTTCCATGATAACGCATACCACATCGGTAACTTCGGTGTCGCGTTATCAAGGCATGTCGAGTAAGGTGTCATACGAATCGGGATGCTGCCCTCTCACCAATTCTGGCGACGAGGTTAGCATTCCGCCCTTCTAGAGGGACACGACATGTACGTAACTGTGAACCCCGGTTAAAGTTAACTAAAGCCTCAGCTCCACAAAATGGATGCTGCCACCACAGACACGAGTCTGACCTCCTGCTGCTGGGAGTCCTTCCAGCGAGGAGCGCTTGGACAAAGGGTTTCCTGTCGAGGGCGGTGTTCGCACCGTCCCAGACAGGGTTTGTGTATTTTGGGTAGGTAGGGCTTTTGCGAGAAGGTGACTGCGGAGTGGCACCCCGGTGCTCACTACGCATCTGCCGGTTAGAACCAGTTCCAGGGGCGCCAGCCCTGGCCTGGGGAAAGTCCGGCAGGGGAGAGGGGTGTAACTACCCCCCTTCCTGGTCCCACCCTTAGGGCAGGACCTAGTCATGTACCCACCCCTTTCTTTAGGATAAAGACCGGAGCGGGGACCCTTCCAAATTAGATCATCTTTGAATCAAGAATACTTTCTACGAAAGGACTTCGAGACTCTTCCCAAGATTTCTCCCTTGTGACTAAGGAGTAGTCACCCTGCATCAGCGGGCACCATCTAAGAACTCTGCGGTTTGCTGCAAGTCCTTCCTCAAGGATCCGACGGACCAGCTCGACGAGAACCGGCTTCCCTGGCACCTCTGACCTCTACCCACGTCATCAGCTCAGCTGTGATCTGTGGGTGCGACGAGACCTCGAGGGACCGGCCATCATCAAAACCTGCACGCTCTTAACCAGCACGACCATCGAAGCCATTCCCTGGTGAGTGCTCTGGGGTCCGAGAAGCCCCGACCCTGAGCCGCTCTAGCACCGAAGTGCAGTCTCCCAGCATCTCCACGATCTGCGTGGGGCCCTTCTGCTCGCTGCTCAGCACGTTGTCTGGTCACTAGCCGCTGGCTTGTGCCCTTCCTTGACGACGTCCGACAACCAACGCTGCTGGTCTGGTTGCTCCAGACCGGCCCTTGCTTCCTTTTCCGAGAGGAGCACCCCGGACCCTCCTGGTCCATTCAAGACGCCATCTTAGGCCCACCACGTGGCCCGAGATCTGCCAAGGCTTGTTGCCCCAATCCTGGGCCCAGCGACGCCGACAGCATCATCCTTCGTGGGACAGCTCGCACCTCCATCCTGGTCGCCGACAACGCCTCCTGGTCCGTGAGACTGCAGAGCCTAGCGTCGCCCACTCACCTGGTCGAGGTGACGGCCAACCGGTGCCCTCCTGGTACCCTCTGACTACTGGCTAGTAGTACGAACTTGGTCCCCTCTGCTTTCAGGTGTCATCGATCTCTGATCCAGGCTTGGATCTCTACGAACTATTCATCACTGGTCGCCGGCCAGCAACTCCTTTTCTTCCGGCTCCTGGCTCGTCAGCGAAGACCCCGACGCCTGTAAGACTTGTGCAGCTGCAGCCCTCGTGGCTAGGTAACTCGGCATTTCGGTGCCTGCATAGCCTCTTTACTCTAGGGTCCCGAGTCCCTCGCTTCCGACTTGCCTTATCGGGTCCGCCCGAGACCTCTAAACTTTCCGTGTCCTCGGACACTTGTTTAATTGTGCACTTGAAGTATTTTCCTAAGAGATTTGGTTTGTGCTTAGTACCCTGTCCTCATAAAGAGTACAGGGCTGTTGTGATTCTTAATAAATATACTGTTTATTTTCATAACACTTGTGTGGTGTCCTTTCACTTGGTGTTCAAGGGGTATGTGATGGTATTACAGCTGGCTTAACGCGCCCTCTCGAGTCTTTAGCCTTAGACTGCTCGTATCCACGCTACTAGGATAGCTGGTCGAAAGGTTGACTTACAACCAATCACCATAAGGGTCGTTTGGAACGATACATAGCGGTCGCTAGAATAGCGAACGCTGCATATCGGGCCAACTTCTCACACTCACCATAACTTTCCCATGAACACTAATCCTGCCAGCTTTGCCGCTATGGTGACCTCCAAAAAACCCCTCTCAATCAGGGCCAAAATGAACTGAATGACCTCCTATTCCCTGGCCCACGTCTCATACCTCTCTGCACCTCCCTGCAGAAATTCCTGCTGCGCCTGTCCATAACCGCGTCTTGTAGAATCTGCTAATGACCCTAGCACCAGTTGCAGCATTCTTTTTCTCCTACAGACCACATCCCTTTGGGCACCAGCGTCTTGTGAGATTTTGCCTCTGTGGCCAGCCCATGGAACCTCTCCCACTGAGAAAGAGACAAAGTATCTGTAATGTCATTCTTTACACCCGGGACGTGCTTCGCCCTGAACTGTATGTCAGGCTTTAAACAACTTAGCATTACCTTTAGAACCTGTTCATCCCTTGGGGACTGCCTGTTGACCACCTCCACCACTGCCGGAAAGGAACCCTTTTATCCACTATCCTCTGACCCCCGCAGCATGATTTCTACAACTAGGGGCATCAATTCTAAAAAGGCTCCTGCCCCCGTCCATCTAATAATGCGGCCAGTCTTCAGCACACCACTTGCCCTGCCTGTACAGACCGAACCTGCATGCTCCCACGGCATCCAAGAATATCTGCGCATCCCATTCCCGCTCCTCCAGAAATCTGCACCACATTTTTAAGTCCTCCTTTGTCCCTGCCGACAATCTCATGTGGTGATGTGGCAGCGTGAGGCCTGCCAGTAACCTGCTCAGTCTCCTTCAGAATGTCCGTCCTATCCTCACTACCCTGCATGCAAAATTCAAATGTCCAAGTAACACTTGTACCATCCTCACTGTCACTTTCCTTTTGGCCAAGATGTCATCAATCAGCAACCCCATGTGTAATTTCTTATCTTCCGGCAACCTGGGCTCCATAGCCACGGAATCCAGCTCAATCCCCAGAAATGACAACCCGGTGCTTGAACCTTGCGTCTTCTCTGGCACCAAAGGGACAACCAGTGTCTCCATGAGCTCCTGGAAACTTTCCAGCTACTGCTGGCAGTCTGTCAAACCAGACCGGCCCACTAGGAAAAAGTTATTAAGGTAGTGTGACACCATCTCTTTTCCTGTTTTCCAAGAGAAAACCCATTGCAGAAATGAGTAAACCTTTCGAACAGCGCACATGATATCGAACACCCAATGGGTAACGCCTTATCCACAAAGATGTTCCTGTCCACTTGAATACCCAGCAGCTGAAAATCCTCCGGGTGCACTGGCAGCAACTGGAAGGAGGATTTTATGACGCATTTCTCCATCTCGGCTCGGTTTCCTACCCCTTCTACAAGGGCCCAGGCTACGTCCACTGAGGACTATGACACTGATGTCAGGTCTTCTGAAATTAAATCGTTCACTGACCCCTCCGACCCCCTTGCGGCCATGACAAATGCTGAATTAAAGGATACTGACCTCTCTCCTGTTTTGGCACCACCCCCACAGGAGAAATAATCAGCTCCTTTATCGGGCTAACTGCAAATGGCCCCTCCATGTGCCCTTCTTGTACCTCATTTTGCAATATCTCCCAAACCACTGTCTGTGAGCCGCCACCGACTTCAGGTTCTCTACACATCTTGCCAACCTCAGTCCCTCGTATCCCAATTTAAAACCTTCTCTGAAACCCATACTCAGTATTTGTGTGTCCTGCTCTTGTGGGTAATGTGCTAGCCAGGCCTCTAAGCATTCCAACTTTATGGGTGTATGAGCCATTGCCCAAGTAATGCTATGCCCTTCGACCTCCCCTGCCTCCCATCCCCTGCTGTCCACTATTGGCACTCTGGTGTTGGAGACCCTGCCCTCATTTCTGGCCTTGTCCTGCATAACCTGCCTCGAAATACTGGACCACTGTGTGCCTTCCAGAGCATTTCGAGCATTCATGCCGAAATCTGCAATATTCCCGGGTGCAGTCCCAACCCGCCCCTGGTCCTGCCCCTGCTGACTTTGGAGTGTATCCCACCTGCCCCCCTGGGTGCGGTAACTTTGAAAGGGGTGATAAACTAAAGGCAACCCACTGGCTGTTTATGTCATCTTCCCGAATGTAATTGCCCCCATTGTCTGTTGATATATTTCTTTTTATTTATTTATTTGCAGAGTTTCATGTAGTGCTGGCTAGACCCGGAGGTATCAGAGCACTTTACATGAGAACAGTTACAACATAATACTAATAGAAGCGACGGTGAGGGCAAAAGAACTGTAGCACCGAAAACAACCTAATTTGTAAATGGAATTCACACCAAATTGTCTTTTCTTAGTTTGTTGTCCGCTCAAAACCTCAAAAGGATCCACCGTCCAAAGATCTACAAACTGTCCAATGTTGCTTCAATGATTCGAGGGAGCGGACACCACTTTGTGTAAATATCACAGGGTCAAAGATTGTTGATTCCCAATTTTTTTCTTTTTATTCAAGTATCAGTCATACACTGACAACAGTTTCCAATTTCAATACTTCAAGTAAATCCAGGCTAATCAAAAACATCAGACAGCCGACGCGTTTCGTCCGATGACGGACATCATCAGGGTTGTTGGAAAATGAATCAAAAAAGAAAAATGCATTACACCACTATGACCTCAAATCAATTGTTTACATTTGTTACAATATTCCATAGAAACTTGAATCAGTTAAACATATATTCAATTAACACCTGCCTATTTAACAATCTAATGTTTATCCAAAAAATACATTTAAATATAAAATTCATAATGAATTTCACAAGTATATTTGTAGAACTCACAGAATTTTCCAATTTTTAAGACACCTGCCTATCCAATGCTACTCACAGATACAGTTTGCTTCCCCTGTTTAAAACAAACCAAAAATATGAAAACGCCTACCTTTCAATAGCTTTTTATAGATACACTTTTCTTTTCCCAGTGCAAGTCAAATCAATTAGCGACAATACTCGAAATCTGTAATGAAAACATCATGTTGATATACATGGTACTTGTCCCAATATTATCGTTAACAATTCATTCAATCTGCCAAAAAAACCTTTATTGTTATTATTTTGAGTTAAAACCTTGCTAAAACTCTTAGCATTACTTGATGCTATCCCTAATATGATAAGATATTTTACCCAAACTAGGAACTTGCACCTGATATATGTTAGTGAATCATCCATCCATTCCTAACCGCTCTGTTTATTCAACATGCAAGTCCCTGTTAAATTCAAAAAAGATTCTCACCTATATTATATATTTATTCAGCTGTAGGACCTCAACTTCCCTTTCCCTCTTCAATGAATCTTATTCTGTTCTCTGGAAAAACACAATATATGGTCTGGCCATTAACTGTTAATTAATACTTCACAATGACATGTGCCATTATACCTCAAGGTATAACCACAAAAAACTGCTTACCGCTATAACTATCCAAATTTCCCATCAAGGGTTAATGTTTCTCAGGGTAATTCAAATATTTCCCTTTGTTTTTTTATCTGTAAAGAAGTATGTATACAAAGAATATATTTGATAAAAGTTCAATGTCTCAAGGACGTGCTCGTAATTCCATTATTACCATGATATACAAACAAAGTCTATAGCCTCACCTGGTCTCAAAACATTCAATTCTTCCATCCAGGTTCTCTTACAGATAAAAAATATATAAAAGATGTCTCAATCACTACCCATTTCCAAATAAAACTATCCAAACAATAGGTAAGACATACATATCTATCATCCTTCTCTCTTTACCTGAATCAATTCTCTTCAAACATTTTCTGCGGGACGTCTCCGTCATCGGACGAAACGCGTCGGCTGTCTGATGATTTTGATTAGCCTGGATTTACTTGCAGAATTGAAATTGGAAACTGTCATCAGTGTATGACTGATACTTGAATAAAAAGAAAAAATTTGGGAATCAACAATCTTTGACCCTGTGATATTTACACAAAGTGGAGTACGCTCCCTCGAATCATTGAAGCAACAGTTACAACATAGTTAACATTAGTTACTGGAGCATTGTATAATAGAGAAAGACAAAAAATCCCCACAGGGTAATGGTAGAGGGGGGAAGAGTCAAAGGGCTTGGAAGCAGGTCAGTTCTGGCTGACAATGAAGGTACATCAGGGGGAAAATGAAAAAAAAACAGTAAAAAGTATCTGTGTCAATCTTCCCCAGTCTCTGGGTCCCATGTTAGTCTGGCTCAAAACTCCTCGTCTTAGTGTGACCACTAGTTACCTCAGTACGTCAGTTGCGCCCTCCTCACTATGTACATGTTTTTAAACAAGGCCACGGACCTATACGGATATTTCTGGCAATACACACTGACATAACTCTAGCTCCTCTTTCGATCCCTCCTTGGATTGCAATTCCCTATGTAGGAGCTTCAACATGTCTACGTACTTTCCCTTCTAGATTTTTTATTTTGTCGCTAACATGAGGTGTACCCCCAGTGGTTTCGTCACGCCCATGTATGGCATTTTTGGCAATCTGATCTCCTTATTTTCTTTGCCTTCTGTCACTTGACCTGTCCCACCATCGTGCTTGTGCTCCCCTGAACCCTTTATCGCTGCTGAGTTTTTCTGCGTCTTGTCACCCGTCGCCCCCTTCGTTGCCCATATCTACCTCCTTTTCCGTCTTCTATCCTTCTGTGTGCACCCCTGTTTCCTGTACATATGATCCTTTGCATAATTTGATCTCACTGTCCCCTTCGTCACCTCTGGCATCCGTCCCAGTGGGCACCCTCTGCCTTGGGCTAACAGCCCTACCCTGCCCCTCTTTCTCACCTCGCGTCAATGTCGGTGTCCTCACTGGGTCCAACCACCTAACCAGTCGTGCAGATGGTTAAGTTGCCTGAAGCTTAACCGGTAACTCCACTTCTTGTCCAGAATCCTGTAACAGACTAGGCACAATATTACTTGTCCCCCCTTTCCTCATCTACTATTTCACCCTCTTCCAAACTCTCCTCATCATAATCTAGTAGGGTGTCCTCCCACTCCCACTCTTCTTTTTTTTTGTAAACAATGTTTATTGATTACGAAAAAGACAAGGTACAGTGCATTGGTGACATAGTGTATAAGTCCATTGTGAAAGCATGCAACATACAGCCAATAAAGTGCTATCATGTGCATAGATCATCACCACAGTTCCTGTCAAAAACGGGAGGAGCATACACAACAGTTTATGCACAGAAATAATGTTGATCTCGGTAGGGGCCCTCTCGTTTTTAACTGCAGACAATAGGGCAATCATACCGATACTTCAAGGTGGGAGCGTGTCCTCAAAGCCGGAGACCTCCAATATGGGGCGTCGATCTCTCTGCAGTTTAATGGTAGGGGACACACACAAGTCGCGTCTAGATCCCATTTTTTGGGGCAGCCTCTATGCTTGATGACAGCTTTCTCAGCTATCGTTGCCCTGTCCATATCGATTGCCCAGTCCCTGAGGCATGGCGCCGTCTCCACCCCCCATTTCTGAGCTATGTTTCGTTTAGCAATGGACCACCCAGTCTGCCCATGTCTGTTCTGCCTGTGTGAGATCCATGGCTGCCCATATGTTGAGGAGACAAAGGTGGGGGGTAGCCTTCAAAAATTTGCCACATTCCCCCTGCATCTGCGTGTACTTTTCTCCCAATAAGATTGCATTTTGGGGCACTCCCACAAAATATGAAGGAAAGTGCCAGGCAAGTTACAACGCCGAAGGCACAAAGGGTCAGGCCAACTGCCCGTCTTGAACTGGGTGCGTGCATTAAAATAAACTCATGTAGGATTTTCAGTTGTACTAGGCGAAGGCGCTGTGGAATGACCACGTCTCTAGGGGATGCAAGGGCATTGCGCCAGACCTCATCGTCAATGTCTCCCAGGTCCTCCCCCCAGCGCAGACCCAGTAAGGGCATGGGGTCAGGTCCACTCCCCCTCTTCTTGTACTCTGTGTACCCCCCTGTTTCTTGCCTTTTGAATTAATTTCTCTAGCACATTCCTTGTAATCGGCTGAGGTCCCCGCTGCCCGTCCACCTCTACTTTTCGCTTTTGCCCGCACTCAGTCACCATCGCCCTAGAGGGCACTTCTGCTCAACTGGGCTGTCGCCCTGATGTGACCCTTTAGGACTTCCACTCATCCTTGCCACCATAGTCCCTCACGGTGGTCCAGCTGGCCCCTCTTTCACTTCCTCCTGGTATTGTGGATCCACATGCGACTCACACGAGGTGTGCACGTCCCGTGCTCGGTGATCCTGCATGGGAAATGGAAGGTCCGGCAGGCCCTGGTTAGTATCCCTATCTGTCCTTGCCTGCCCCTGGTGTGGACACCACTGCCAGTACCCCCCCTGCCCTGAACCACTGGAGGGTGCTTGAGGAAACCCCCCTACTTCCCTCACTCTCCCGCCTGCCCGGTCCTCTCTTCCCCCGGGCCCCTCATCCCATCCTCTTCCTCCACCTCGCCCTATTCTAGCAGCAAAGCTAGCCTTCTCCATGCCAGGCTGGACACCTTTTTCTCGCCACTCCCTACTCCCAGGTGCTCCTCCACCCCCTGGGAACCCCTGCGCCCACCACTCCTCCACAGACCACTTATCCCTCATCCCCCAGGGGGCCCTGTCTAACCACCCTCTAATGTCCAGTGCCGCAACCGCGGCCTCCCTGGGCCCCAACCCCTCCTCCTCGCCCCTTTGTCCCAACCCCACCTCCTTCCCCTCAAGACCCGCTTGGGTCTCCCCAGCCTTCCTCCCCAGCTGTCCCCCAGCGTACCAACCCTCCTCTTCTTCCCTGGACCCCCCGTCCCCACCCCAGCCCCTAGCTCTACCTGCAATGTTCTGTGGGACTCCCCCCGAAGCCTCTTCTGGCCCTTCTGCTCACAGGCACCCCCCTGGGGCCCATGCACCCCGGGAGCCCAGGTACAGAATCCTTGCTTGTTCGTGGCTCCCTTGCCGTGGGGCCCTCGTGGCACTTTTTATCACACACCGCCCCTCCCTTCCCTTCCATGAATGTCAGTGGAGGCCGCCTTGCGGTACTACTTTACCGCTTACCACTCTTTCCATGGGCCGCACCCGCTCTACGGCCCCTGCCCCGTACCTCTACCGCCTTTTTCTTTCCCCAGTCGCAGCAGTGAACAAGCCAATATTGCCGCGGCCAAGCCCCCAGCTGAGTGACGCAGCGGCCTGCCGGCTTTTCATCATGGCGTCGGACGAGGTCCATGCGGCCTGATTCCGCCAGGAGCCTCATCGTATTAGTAGCATCCATCGTTTACAGTGAGTGTCTCCTACTTTCCTAACTAGCCTATGCTACTCCCAAAAACTTTTCTTACAACAAAAAACCTTTCCCTGATAACAGTTGCCATGTCACCTTCCAAAATGGTGACACGACTCGCCTAAATACCACTGCCTGGTAGCCCAAGTGGAGCCCAAAGAGAGCCCAATTGGGACTGGACCGTGCCACCAGGCCCAAAAACCCAGAGGGAGCGAGCATCCTAGCAGTCGACCCCAACACAAAGCCCCATTGTCAGCTCTGATTCTATGATAGGTGCCACATGGTAGCGCTGTTTGTGTAATTCAGAGATGAGCAGAACAGCAATTGTTTATTAATTCAGGATGCAATAAAACAACTAATACCTGCTGCCCAAGCTATTTTTATAGCTTTAATGGCCTGGAATAGTCTGAATTGTCACACTTGCAGCAGTGTGCTGGTTTGAAGTTGTGTATTGGCAACGATGGCAGGGCAATGTGTGGTGCAAGCTGCAGAGGTCTCCTGAATAGAGCCCTTTCACTTGTTATTTACAAATAAAGCACTGGACTATTTTCAAATCCCATTGCAAATTGCTGACTCACTCTCGCCTGTAATGTAAGACATGTGATAAGAACCTACGGTATTTGGAGTGATGCATATTATGGATAAGTAATTCAAGCAATCCGCCCTCACTGCTCTCTCAAAAGGCACACTGAAGTGTGAACATAAAGCGAACGAAATCACAATAACATGCTAGTTATCAGAGAGTTCAATCAGACAATGAAGGCGTCAGCGGTCTGAGGAAAGGGGCGGAAATGAGGAACGAGCTCAAGGTTTTAAAGGGAAGAGAAATGAAGAAGGGGAGCAGGAATGGAAATGAAATGCCTTGTCCATTTAAAAATAATATACATGGCGTGAGAAACTTCCCGCCCACTTCGACCACTCACTGATTCCTCGTAGCCTACGTGGCGGGACCGGTGCTGGTGAGCAGGGCCTTGAACACTGAACTTTGCGGCGTGCCACGCCCTCCGATGTGCTCCATTGGGCCACTTCACTGTGACGAGGGAGCATTTGCATGATGAACACCACCTTTTTCCACCTCTGGGCACCAAATGAGTGTCCCTTCCAAGGAGCCACATGTCTAATTTCCCGCCCTTGCGTGTCGAATTGATCCGCTCACCTGTGATCTCATTAGGAGGAAGTGAAAAAGAAAATATAGAATTCAAATTAGACATTACACATTTAAATCAGCAATCGGGCGCCCAACTCTGATAAAACTAGTTTTTGTTCTGCGAGATGTCTGCTTTGTTTTAAGATAATACCAAGGAGCTGATTCGCTGAAACCAATATTTCACATTGAAGCATGTCGATGCACAACCAGGGTCATTTTCAATATGGCTCCTACCGTGAATGCACAGTAATTCATTGTGCCCAATGTGTGCCACAAGATCAATTCGAGGAGCTTATGGTTTTCATATTAACTCCATTGGGGTCGAAATAAGAGATTCATGTGGAGATAGAAGAGTGATGTGGAAAGGGGTCAGGTGGAGACAGAAGGGTGACGTGGAGAGAGGGTGCACTGTGAGAAGACGTTGAGGATGGAGAGAAATGAGAGTTAGGCGGAAAGAGAGGTGGGTGAGGTGAGAGGAGGATGAGGGTGGGACAGAGAGAGAGAAAGTAACAGAAGGGAGCTGGCCGGGTGAAGTAGACTTAGAGGAGGGTGAGGCAGAGAGGGCGAGGATGCTGAGGCGGAGTCAAGGGTTAGGGGGAGAGAGACAGTGGTGGAGCTGGAGAATGCAGAGATAGACGCGGGCAGGAGAGCAGGATAAGCCAGATTGTGATGCAGAGAGAAAGGAGGGTGAAGCAGGAACAGACGAGATAAAGAGTGTAGGTGCAAATCCCCAGAAACATAGAGTAAAACGAATAGGCATAACCCCGGCAGCAGGTAGAGTATGATTCTCCTACCACTACAAGACCATCACGCATGCCCAGAGGCAGCTCTCATACACCTGGGAGAAGCCAGGTAACCACATGCTTCTTCATGGCCCTCCCAGATCCGAAATACTGGACCTGGGCCTGCTTATCTTTTCTAATACTCTTCCAAAAGGTGTAAATGACCAAGCACTAACTGCTTAATGTAGGGTTATAGCCAGGGCTTTAAGTGGGATGAAAAAATTGGATGGTCTCTCAAACGGCCGTGGACAATGCAATTAAGGGCACGGCTTAAAACCACTTAAACTAAAAAACCTGTGCTTAGCATAGTGTGCCACCTGACTTGTATTTTGCTGTTTCTGTCATTGCATCTAGATATATCATACAACAAGTAAGATCATACCTACAACAAGTCAGGACTATTGGCTTTGCCAACGGTTGTTAGTTGCATTAGATAAATATTATCTTGGGCAGAAGGGCAGTCCATCAAAGACTTTATTTCTCCATCAGATGCCAGTGTGTCTTATGCATGGGTTGACGATGCTTTGAAGTTGGTGAGCTTAGTGGGGTCTGGGGCTGAATTGGAAAAGAGTGATATTCAATCAGCATTTCGTCTCCTGCCTATACACCCTTCTGAGTTTGAACTATTGGGTATGTTTTTTAATGGTGCTTTCAATGTGGATAAGGTCCTCCCCATGGGTTATAACGTACATTGTGTTCTTTTTGAGACGTTTAGCACTTTTCTTCAATGGTACTTTACTCAATTTATTGGCAAAAACAACAGGTGATGGACAGAATGCAGAACATTGTCATACATTCACCCCAGGTACAGAGATCTGGGCCTAAACCCATCATTTTTTTTTCACTCCACACCACCCCAGGTCAGACATGACCATATGCAAATCAGCCTTGACCCTGTGCCTCATGGGAACAGTCCAGCCCGAACTGCCAAGCCATGTCTTTCCTGGACCGAATCAAGCATCCAAGGACCGGTTTCTGGCTATCAGCCGTCATCAGCCTGGATAGCTTGACTCCAGTTGTGTGGAGAGCATGGGACTCACATCTGAGCATACCTATCCCACTCGGGGCGACAAAGGCAAAAACAACAGGTGATGGACAGAATGCAGAATATTGTCATACATTCACCCCAGTACAGAGATCTGGGCTTAAATCCATTGTTTTTTTGCACTCCACACAACCCCAGGTCAGACATGGCCATATGCAAATCAGCCGTGACCCTGTGCCTCATGGGAACAGTCCAGCCCGAACTGCATTTGTCACCCCGAGTGTGATGGGAATGCTCAGACATGAGTCCCATGTTCTCCACACCACTGGAGTCAAGCTATCCTGGCTGACGACGGCTGATAGCCAGAAACCGGTCCTAGGATGCTTGATTCCGGTCCAGGAAAGACATGGCTTGGCAGTTTGGGCAGACTGTTCCCATGAGGCACAGGGTCAAGGCTGATTTGCATATGGCCATGTCTGAACTGGGGTGGTGTGGAGTGGAAAAAGCGATGGATTTAGGGTCAGATCTCTGTACTGGGGTGAATGCATGACATTGTTCTGCATTCTGTCCATCAATTGTTGTTTTTACATTTGTCACCCCGAGTGTGATGGGTATGCTCAGACGTGAGTCCCATGTTCTCCACACCACTGGAGTCAAGCTATCCTGGCTGACGACGGCTGATAGCCAGAAACCGGTCCTAGGATGCTTGATTCCGGTCCAGGAAAGACATGGCTTGGCAGTTCGGGCTGGACTGTTCCCATGAGGCACAGGGTCAAGGCTGATTTGCATATGGCCATGTCTGAACTGGGGTGGTATGGAGTGCAAAAAAAAGATGGATTTAGGCCCAGATCTCTGTACTGGGGTGAATGTATGACATTTTTCTGGATTCTGTCTATCAATTGTTGTTTTTACTCAATTTATTGGGCATACCATGGTCTGCCATTATTTGGACGATTTTATGTTCATTGGTTCTGGTCATACTAATCAATGTAGTCTGGCTTTACAAAATCTTAAACTATTGGCTCAGGACCTCGGTGTCCCTTTAACCCCAGAGAAAAATGAAGGTCCCTGCACAATATTAACCTTTTTAAGTATGGAGATCAATATAATGGATGTGATGGCAAGATGGCCTGCGGAAAAAGTACAAGAAATTTGGTATTTTTTACTAACTATCATTGATCAGACAAAGTTACAGCTCAGACAAGTCCAGCGTTTGTTGGGTTATTTGAACTTTGCATGTAGGGTGGTCAGGGCTGGCAGGACTTTTTGCAGGCATTTGGGTATGTCCATGTGAGGGGCTTACTGTCTTCATCGCAAGGTCAGGATTTCAAAGGCTGTTAGGGAAGATCTTTGTAACTGGCAGCAGTTCTTAGAATAATTTAACGGTGTGTCTCTATACTTTGTTTAAGTGAATATGTTGTGGCAGATTCAAATCTTTTCAGATGCATCAGGTGCAAATGGTTTTGGATTGCTCTGGGAGGGTCGGTGGAATGCCGAAAGTTGGCCTTCTCACTGGTTACAGCAAGGGCGTAGCATTGCTTTTTTTGAAATTTTTCCTTTGATCGTGGCTCTGTTTGTCTGTGGAAAGGAATTCTGAGTTTGATCTGTTCTCTTTCACGTTGATAACATGGCAGCTGTAGATTTAATCAACTAACAGAGAGCGAAAGATTTGAGAATGTTATGCCTTTTACAGGCTTTCATGCTACAGAGTCTAAAATTGAATATTGGATTTAAGGCTAGACATATTCCTGTTACTAATAATTCCATAGCAGAGGCTTTGTCTCGCTTTCATTGGCAGAAGTTTCATAGTTTGGCACCAGGGGCAGACCTCATCAAGACGTCAATCCCTCAAATAGTTTGGGAGCTTGTTGTGTGAGGCTCACCGAGCTAGTGGAAAAATCGATAGCTCCCTCCACCAGAAGAAATTATCAACAGGCTTGGTCAGAGTTTTTAAGTTATGACAACCTTGATTTTCATTTTGGAAAGGTGGTCAAGAATGAAAAATTGAGTGTGAGTTTTGTAATACATTTAGTAAATAAGGGTTTATCACATACCACTATTGAAGGAAAGTTAACTGACATTTCCTTTTATGGATAGTTGTGGTGGGGATATGACCCAGATGAAGGTATTTTGGTTAAGAAAGTTCTAAAAGGTCTCAGCAGCGAGCGGAAGCATACTTCTTTTTTAAGGTAACCAGTGTCTTTTGAGTTATTGGAGTTGATTTTGGTGCAGTTACCTTTCTGTTGCTATGATGAGTGGGAAGTTTGTCATTTCCATTTATGCATGATTTGGCTCTTTTTTGGGGCTTTTATGGTTTCTGAGTTATTGCGTTTACGGGGTTGCTCTGGCATTTGCAGTGATGAGATTTTCTTGCAAGAACAAAAAATTAAGATCTGGTTGAGAGCTTCTAAAACAGATCAGTTAGGTAAAAGCACCTGGATACACTTAAACAGGAGCAGAGTGGAGGGATGTTGTCCTGTAGGGGAGTGAGAAGTTTTTACCAATCTTGATTTCTTTCAAGTCTGGTGTAATATTTTGCCACTTGGATGGATCTAAGATTACTAGTTCCCACCTGCTAGCAATATTAAGGATAGCTCTGGTTAGGTTGAGAAAAGACCCCTCTTGTTTGGAACTCATTCATTTCGTATTGGCGCTGCTTCTGAAGCAGCAAGGTTGGGTTGGGTATGGACTGACATTCAACGGATTGGGAGGTGGAAATCATCATGTTGTGCTTGTTACATTAGAAAAATTATTTTTCTGTTTTCTATTTAGGTAATTTTTGTTTTTCCATTTCGGTCGTGTGCAGGCCCCTTTGTCAAAGAAAATGAATACCTGGATAGTGAGCCATTCATTCATAAAATGGGCAGCGATTTTTGCAGAAAAGCAAATCTATGGCAGATCTCTGGGACTTCCAAGTGCCAGACACACAGTTTTATGGAAGGGCAAGAGGGGTATGAGGTGGGAGGGTTTGTTCCCTATGCTAATTGAACTTTTTTGCTTCTCGGGGTCCTCCTGATATGTTGGTCATCCATTTGGGGGAAAATGGCTTAGTGTCTCTATCAGGTTTGACGCTCATTAAACAAATGAAGCTGGACCTCGCCGTCATCAAGAACAATTGGTTAGGCACATGTTTAATTTGGACAGAATTTATTTCCAGGAAAAAATGGAGGGGGCTAGGAGTCATGCTGCAGTTGAAAAGGCCAGACGGACACTCAATCGGGCCATGACGGTATTTAGTCAAGTAATGGGGATTAATATGTTGTCCAATTGCAACATTACAAAAGCTGAAGGGCATTTATTTAAAGACAATGGTGTTCACTTATCTCAGCTGTGTCGGGCCTATTATTTGATGATTTGATGGAACTTAGGGATATGCTAAATGTGGTGTCTTCGGCAAGAAATAGACGAAGTAGGCAGGATAAGTGAGTTTGTAGTTTTATTGTAAGCATAAAAAGCCACCACTACTCTCACTACGCCTGAGAGGTACCAACTGACACTTTAATGAACCTCAGCAGAAGCAGTTCTATGACGAATATAAGGTTCTACAAGATATGCAACAAGCATATCTAACTACAACATTATCTCTTTTTTCAAAAGAAAAGACAAATTGATAGTAAAGGGAAAAGCAAAAATGGTAAAGAGCAAAGGTGAAAACAAAACAAAAAACAATGAAACTGTTAAGAAGGTTACATTGCAAATATTTACAAGAGTAACAGGTTGAAAGTACAGGAACCTGTTAAGTAGAATTACATTGCCAATAATAACTACCGCAACAGGCTGAAAGTTAAGATAAAAAATGTAAGCTATCCAAAATAACAATTCTGAGAAAGTTTAATGTAACTTCCAAGAAAGACGGGTCACACGTGCAGATTTCCTTATGGGAGTGATATTCAAATTTCTCACAGAAAGATCCCTATCTGAGCCCCCTCTTGTCAGAACACACATCTTGTGCAAGAGTTGTACACGTGGCTTGGGGATCATTCAAGGTAGAATTTATAGAAGATGGAGAATGGTTACTTCCAGTAGTGACTTTGACAATTTTTCCTACATTCCACCAATGCCCACCTTTGACCATGACGGCATTCCCACAAACCTTCTCAACACGACAGCTTCACCAAAAGTGTCACAACCTTTCTTGACTGTCCTGTAATTTTTGATGCGGACCATATCATCAGGAGAAACATCAATCACTTTAGCAGATTTTTTTTCATTGTATCTAACAGGATACTCACAAGTAACAGGATACTCACAAGTAACAGAGCGCGCTACAAAACGGTTTATAACATAACATAACATAACGGCCATTTTGTTTTGAGCACTTCTAACACGTGTTTCTAACGCCAAATTGTCAACCCCACAATTGATTTTTTAAGAGACTGTTCTCAATAACCAAGCAGGGTAGAGAGTAGAAGTTGGTATTCTCCCTCTGAGAGAAACAAACGGGGCAATCCTGGTAGTGGAATGCAGAGTTGTGCGATTAAACAATAACATTGATCTTACAGCACTTTCTACATCAAAATTGTTGTTCTACGCCCATTTAATGCACTCTACAATTACACGGTTCATTCTCTCAACAAGACCGTTAGTTTGAGGATGTCCAATAGAACTCCTCAAATGTTCAACTCCAGATTCAGACAAAAGCAAGGACATATCATGATTAACGAATTGTAATCCATTATCCGAAACTAACGATTCGGGGAACCCTTCTCTCATGAAAATTTCTCTGAGAAATAGAATGCCACTGTTGGCAGTAGGATTTGCACACAACTTCAACTCTGGCCACTTACTGAATTGAACGGTCCCACTAAATCGATGCCAACTTTCAACCATGGTTTAGAAGGGAAAGGTATGGGTTGAAGAGGAGGAGTAGAGGTCTTCAAGCTCTTTTCAGCCCCAGAACAAACACAACACTCTTTAACTCTTTCTTCTACATCACTATCCATGGATGGCCACCAATAATGTAATGTTAGTCTCCTTTTTGTCATGGTGATGCCAAGGTGACCTTCATGCGCACAATCAATCAACTTTACTCTTATCTTAATGGGAGGAATACACCTGCCCTCTCTCATAAGGACACCATCTTCAATAGATAGGTCTTGGAGAGACTTTCCAAAAGGGTTGAATGTTAAAGGGCACACTCTTCTCTCTTGGCCAACCATTAATAATAAAGTGTTTGAACTTTTCAAGAGTAGCATCAATGACCATAGCTTCATTCCACTCATTCTCACTGCACACAACATTCTCAACAGCATCAATTGCAGCTATAAAACAATCTTCTTTGTCCTCATCCAGATTTACAGGTTCATCATCCTCTAAAGTAATCCTAGAAAGAAGATCAGCTGTAACATTCTCTTTACCTGGGATGTGTTTAGTTTCAAAATTATATTGCAAAAATTTGGTTGTGAGACGTGCAATTCGAGGTGTAGCATACTTGATTCTGTCACCATTTAAAATATAAACCAAAGGCTTATGATCTGTCTGGATGAGAAACTTTCTTCCCCAAACGTAAGTTCTAAATTTCTCGCAAGCCCAGTAGCACGCTAATAGTTCTTTTTCGATAACCGAATAATTGACTTCGGGATCTCTTAACACCCTGAAGGCATAGCTAATGGTAACTTCTTCATCATCAACTCTCTGAGTGAGTACTGCACCTAGCCCGTAGTTGCTCGCATCAACCGTGATGGTACAACTAACTTTGGGGTCATATGCTTTTAAGGTCTTGGCATTGGTCATCTCCAACTTGACTAAATCAAAAGTTTGCTGGCAATTCTCATCCCACACAAAAGCAATACTAGACCTGAGCATGTTGGAAAGGGCCTTCATTTTAGAAGCATAATCGGGAATGAATCGCGAATAAAGTTTGCATAATCCCAAGAATGATCGCAGCTCAACTTTATTCTTGGGAGTAGGACATTCTACTACAGCCTTTACTAAGCCAGTTCTGGGAGAAACTCCATTGGCAGAAACTAAATGTCCTAAAAACTCAACTTCCCTCTTCCAAAACTCGCACTTGTTCTTTTTCACTACAATACCTTACTCCACAAATGTTTTAAGAACCAATTTGAGAGTTAAAACATGTTGCTCCAGAAATTTGTCAAAAATCAATACATCATCTTGGAATATAACTACTCCTTTATGTCTTTTAATACACACTGCATAACTCTTTGGAAACTGAGGCTGCCGAGGCAAGCCCGAAAGGCATTCTGCAAAATCGGAACGTTCCAAAAGGAGAATTGAAGGCAGTGTAGTGTTTCGAGTCATCATCTAACAAGATTTTGTGATAGGCTGAAGCCAAATCAATGTTTGAAAACCACTGAGCGTCTATTAATTCTTCTAAGAAGTCTCCAATTTTAGAAAGGGGATGAGCATCCACCCATATTTCTTTATTGAGACTCCTGAGATCAATACATAAGCGGATCTTGCCATTCCTCTTGCGTGCAACCACCAATGGACTAAGCCACAAACTAGACTCAACAGGTTCAATGATGCCATTTCTTTCTAATCTCTCCAACTCAGTCTTGAGATCTGCTCTCAAGCTAAAAGGAAGAGACCTAACTTTGTGTTTAACTGGTACAGCGTTACTCTTGACTTTCATCCTATGCTTAAAACCAGTAATTTTCCCAAGTGAATCAGAAAAAATACCAGGGAATTCCTTCTCTAGACGTAACGAATCAGGCATATCTTTAGCATCTGGTCTCAACACCATCCCAAAAAGTCCCTGATGGTACCAACCTAGTATATTGAGACCACGTACTGCTACATAAATCTTACCATGTATTTTTCTGCCCTTAAATTCTAGAATGTCCTCTATGTAGCCATCCAAATCAATTTTGCGCCCTTCATAGGAAACTGGTGCCCTATCCGGAGGAAACAATTTTCTATCCTACCAAGATTCCTTGAATAACTCAGAGGTAATCATCGTAATTCTAGCTCCTGAATCCGCTAGAAGCTTTAAACAGACATCACCGACTAAAATATCCACATAGGGATCAATACACTCTGAGGGATCAACCATGACAACATCGCCATCTGTGACAGTGACTATCATGTCCTTAAAATGTTGAACAATTTCATTCTCAGTAACTTGCTCATCTTCCAAAACACAATTGACATTTTCAGCTTTACTCACATTGCTTTGACACATTTACACCAAATGACCAACCCTTCCACACTTTTGGCATCCTTCCCAGGACAAAACCTATTGTCTTTGCTGTGTGGAGAGTAACCACATCTGTAGCATATATTGGTTTTATTGAAAACACCTTTCTCATTAACTTTATCTTTTTTGGAAATGCTAGTTTTAGAGACAGAAGAAACTACAACATTTACACCGTCTTTCTTAGCACACACAGCACTTAACTCCTTAATCGAACTTTGAGCAAGTTCAAGACTTTTTGCTTCTTTCATAATTTCTTCAAGTGTGGGATTACCCATAGTGAGTAATTTTTGCTGTATATGCTTATCACTACAATGTGCAATAAACTGATCCCTAACTAACTGATAACGAAACTCGCCAAACTGACATTCAGCACACAATTTCTGCAAAGCACTTAAATAGGTATCCACATCTTCACTTTGTAGTTGTGCTCTCCTAAAAAAATGTGTGCCTCAACACAACTAAACTTGGTTGAACATCAAACTTGATGACAAGTTTTTTAACTGTTTCTTGATATTCATCAACCACTTCACCTTCATTCAAAACCAAATCAGGTAAGCTATCAGCAGATGGGACGGCTAACGTGAACCCACACACGCTGCCGTTGTGCTTCCTGTTTCTTCTCGTGACCCCGCCCATGACCGCAACGCTGGATCCATGCTTGTCGTCAGAGTTCCGCTGAAAATCTTCTAGGTAGACTGCCACGACGCCTCGCTGCCGCTGTTGCCCACTGGGGGCCCGATGCCCGAGTCTGTCTTGTCGCTTTAGCTGCGGGTTCGGCGGCCGACGTCGGATCCTGGGACGCTGGATTTTCGGGACACCGGGACACCGAGAGATGAGGTACTCTGCCCGAACGCCTAAACTCTCGGCCTATTTACCCTCCATACCTGTCCTGCCTTAGCACGCCATGCCGACCCTCCCCATAGAGCCTCGCCATTCTCCTTATGCTCAGGGGAGCTCAGAGCAGTTTTGAGGCAAGATCAAGTGAAGAGGGGACAGGACAAAATCGATCTATGGAGAAGTGAGGCACTTGAGCGGTGCAGTTTGAAAGGGGAACTGAGGTGAGGTGAGCAGGACCCTTGGTAGAGCTCTTTTTCCGGGCCATATTACTACACCCCTCCCTTGTATGTGTGTTTAAATTCGGACAATAAACGGGGAGGTGTTTGTGCAAACTGAGAAGACCAACGCATTTTGTTATTCGACGACACCGGGAGCTAAAGTTTAATAATCTACACGCAGCTATGGTGGCAAGAGTAAAAGGCAAGCAGGCCAAGCCGGAGCTGGGGAGAGAGCTGTTAAAGTCACCGGTAGCGATTTAACTCCCACCATCAGCCAAGGGAGAGAAAAAAAATAGAAGGAAAACTCAACAAAAAAACGCCCTGAAAACAAAACCAGCGGAGACTGCTGAGATCTATAGAAAATATAAATATAATGTTTTGAGAAAACAAGTTGACGAAGATAACGAAGACGACCAGGAGGAGGGCGAGGAGGATGAAGATGCAGAGAGTTTGACTTCATCCGAACTATCAGCAAAACTGAGTCTGCAGGCTGTCGGTGAGAAAGGAGAGGAGAGTGGGAAGGACAAGGGAACATAGACAGACCGGGTGGACAAAGCGGTGGACAAGGGGGGGTCAAAGCTGATAACATGCCTCTGTCTAAGGGGTCTGAGAGTCAATCAACCCCCAAGCAATACCCTCTCTTCGCGAAACCCCTTCTTCAACAGGGGCAATTTTCGAGCACTCCCACAAGGGGAGAGACCAGTCAAGGAGGGGCAAGTGGCATGGCGGACCGAGATGTTTCTAACGCTGGAGGGAATATAAACGGCCCCACAACGCCTGAGCCACCAGTGGTGGCACAAGAAGCCGTTGTAGGCGCAGAAGAAGCAGTCTCGGCAGCATTAACTGTATTAACCAGTTTCCCCTTCCGTTGCGCTGCCCCAGACCCTCTCCCACCTGCTAGTGCAGCTGATTACAAGCCCAAGCCGCAAGCTAACTACGAAAGCTCTAAGCCAAGACTCAAGCTCACAAGCACCTCAGGTTTCCCAAGAGGGCGGCCTGTCCTCACATCCGTTTGCCACTAAAGCGAACTCTATCGAAGACATTCTTGCAACTCTCCTTCAGGAACTAAGAGACTTTAAAACTTCCCAGGCTCAGGAAATCTCTCAGTTGCACAGCAGACTTACGAAAATGGAGGAACATCTTGGCAATCTCCCCATGAGAGTGTCTGAAGCTGAAGCTCGGATTTCGTCCTTAGAGGATTCCCTTACGGCAATGCAGAAAGATCTTCAAGTGGCCAATAAAGAGAAAACTCAACTAAAGGAAAAAATGCAGGACCTTGAAAACTACAACAGGAGGTCCAACCTACGGCTAGTAGGCATACCAGAGGGACTGGAAGATGAGGATGTAGTTAAATGTGCAGAGTCCCTCCTGAAAAAAGCTATACCTGAGCTCGAAGGCGACCTAACGATCACAAGGGCCCATATTGTCCCGGGGTATAAACCCAGTAACTTGAAATACCCCTGCACAATTTTGCTCAATTTCTCAGATTTTAGGGTAAAAGAGAAAATCCTAACCACTGCGTTTTCTAAGAAAATACTCAATGCGGAAGGTGCAAATAACTTTTCTGACATGTCGGCGGCATCTGCCCATAGACGCAGGGACTTTGTTAAATTGATTGACTCTTTTAAGAGCAAGGGAGCTCAAGCCATGATTGTACAGCAATCGAAAATTAAAGTACTGGCCAAAGGGACATTTTTTATCTTTACGGATTTGCATGAAGCTCAGTCTTTCCTTGAAGGTCTTGGAGCAAAGGCGCTGTTGATTTCTCAATTACCTTAAGGTCGGGTCCATGATGGAGACAGGAAGCACACAAGGATGCAATGAAATGGCATCCAAAAAGAAGAAATATCAGAGAAGGATGGAAGTGGGACACTGGGGATTCCCGTCCACTCTAGGGTTGGGAGGGAAGGGGGATGAAGGGGGGGTGTTGGAGGGGAAAAAAGAAAGTTCATATACTGAAGTATTATCTGTTTTATTACTGACACAGCTACGGTACGGACAATGATAAATTTTAAAGGCTTTTTTCTGCACAAAAGGGCGATTCAATTTTTGCCATCGTGCACTTGCCACTTTAAAGATCAATCAATATGTTTTTGCTTTTCTCCTTCCTGTTTTTTTTGCTATTTTAAAATTCCTGTTTATTTGCGTGTTTGCACAAGGAGAGGTCTAGAACAATATGTTTTCCTACTGTTGTACACGTGTGCTGATTATCTGCTCATCTGCTTATTTGCTCATTTGCACAGGGAGTGCTTTAGAACAACATGATGCTGCTCTTTTTTGATTTTTTTGTCTCTATTATTTATCTGTGTCTATTCGCACGTTTGCGTATTTGCACAAGGGGAGGTTTAAGCCAAGACGTTTTGCTGCTATTGTATAATTGTGCTGCTTATTTGCATATTTGCACACAAGAGAGATTTATATTTTGCTCTTTTGCACATATATGCTGCTTTTCTGCTTATTTTCCACAAAGAGAGGTTTAGTAAAAAACATGTTGTAGTTTTGCTATTATTTTTTTGCTGCTATGATATATGTATGCTGCTTATTGCCTTTTTGCACAGGCTGAGGCTTAAAATTCCCCGGGATATATTTATTTATTTATTACTTGTTATTGATATAGACGTTTTATCATTTTTGAAGAACAAATAGTATGTTGAAGCTTATCTCTTTTAATGCGAATGGTTTGAACAATGTTCGCAAAAAAAACGCCATTGAGTGCTGGTTAAAAATTCTCCTCACAGATGTTATTTATTTACAAGAAACCCACTATAGAGATCAGGCGGAGTCAGATAAAATTCTTAAGAGCTGGGTTGGCCACAAGATATCCTCAACAGCTGGGCAGGCGCAGAGAGTAGTATGTATACTAATAGGGAGACACGTAGGCTTTAATCTAGAAGGGGCACTTATAGAGCCCAGAGGTAGATGGGCAGTTGCGCATGGTAAATTAAATAATGCAAATATAATCTTTGCCACAATCTATACACCAATTTTAGATGACCCTCTGCCAATATTACAGTTAAAGCATGCTATAACAGGCCTTCCTGGACCAATATTATGGGGGGAGATTTTAATTTTGTACAAAATCCTCTATTGGACTCCTCCAAAAAGGATCGCCGCCAGAACAAACCCCAAGTTGCTATGGCCATCCAAAGCTGCAAACTAGACCTTGACGTCATTGATAATTGGCGATTCTCTAATCCCCTCAAACGAGAATATTCAAGTACAAATCTGCATCTAGGATTTTTTTTAATACCTCACTATTTAGAGTTATATAATCACGCCCATCTACCAAATGCCTTTTCAGACCATGCGGCACTCTGTATGCATGAATGAACGCTTATTTGTATCGTGCAAAAGAACTTAGCCCCAAGGGGCATCAAGGCGCTATCAGATGGAAACGACAGAGACATAACCTGAGGCAGAATATCAAAAAGAGTGAAAAACGCTGAAAATATCAGGATTAATAAGCTAGGGAGAACAGCCATGTTTTTATAAGCTTGCGAAAAATTGTCAGGGATGGTTGTCTGGCAATTTCTGGCGGGAGCGAATTCCATAGTTTAGGGGCCAACAAGGAAAATGCTCTACCGCCCCATCTCGCCTAGTTAACCCTCGGAACCATGAGCAGATTTTTTGAGGCAGATCTAAGGCATCTGCTGGGAGTGTAAGGTGTCAATAGGGATTTCACCCCTTCCGGGCCTGATCCAAAAAACACACTGTGGGCAAAACAAAGAATCTTGAATGATATTCTCGCCTGAATAGGCAACCAGTGCAGTTCTCTTCTAGCCGCCGTCGCTGACGATCGCCTATGCAGGTTCAGAACTAACCTGGCAGCCGCATTCTGGGTTACCTGAAGTCTTTGGATCGCTTTCTTATTTATACCCCCATAGAGAGCGTTACAATAGTCGATCCTGGACAATACCAGGGCGACCGTAGATTGTTTACGCGCCTCAGGGGACAGGAAAGGGGCTATCTTCTTTAAGGTCCGAATGATGGTACAGCAAGTGCCAACCATTTTGTTAACCTGTAGGTCAAATGACAGGGTCTATAGTCACGCCTAGATTCTTGGCTGATTTGGCCGGACGAGGGCATTGGCCTAAGGAGGTAGGCCACCATTCCTCGGATGTATGACAATACAACGCACACTTTTACAACGCATACCTTTACAACGCATTTTTTACACCGCAACATCCATTACAACGCACACCATTACAACGCATACCATTACTACGAGTTCTTAGAAACTACCTTTACAACGCATTCCACTACAACGCATACTACATTTACAACGCATACCATTACAACGCATTACATTACATTGCATATAAGGTAAGTGTTGGATAGTGTAGGGGTTAAAATTACTATTCTAACTCCTGGGGGTGCAACCGTAGGGAAAGTGTTGGATAGTGTAGGGGTTAAAATTACTATTCTAACTCCAGGGGGTGCAAATGTAGGGTAAGTGTTGGATGGTAAGTTTTGCGTTGTAATGGTATGCGTTTTAATGACTGCGTTGTAATGGTATGCGTTGTAGTGGTGTGCGTTGTAGTGTCATGCGTTGTAATGCCTGCGTTGTAAATGTATGCGTTGTAATAGATTTTGCGTTGTAACATTTTCGTTGTAATGGTAGTGCGTTGTAAAAGTTGCGTTGTAAAGGTTGTATACCCCTTTCCTCACTCCACAAATCTTGATTCCCACCAAAGACCAAAACCTCAGTCTTCTCACCGTTGAGCTTGAGAAAGTTCCTTATCTTCCATGATGATACTGCTTCCATGCAGGTCTTGAATTTTACAGCACAGTCTTGCCCCGACTGAATTGTCAAGACGATGATCTGCGTATCGTCGGCGTAGGATAACACCTGATATCCAAAGGCTCCTATTATTTTTGCAAGGGGGGTCACGTAAACGTTAAACAGAACCGGGCTAAGCACCGAGCCCTGTGGGACTCCACATTGCACGGCCTGGGTAGGGGACATATAGTCGCCAAGTTTCAGTCTTTGCTGTCTCTGGTGCAAAAAAGAGGACAGGAGACTCAGAGCGCTACCTTCAACCCCTATCCCCCTCAGTCTGTCCACCAGAATAGAGGGGGATATGGTATCAAAGGCTGCTGTTAGATCCAGCAAGACCAACAGAGTGGTTTGGCCTTTATCCACCTCAGATCTAATATTATTTACCACGACCGTAAGGGCAGTCTCCGTGCTATGGGTCGTGCGAAATCCATGTTGGGTAGGAGTCCAAATGATTCTCCCTCTCCAAAAATGCTGTCAGATGTTGATTTAAATGGGCTTCAAGAATTTTTGCAGGTGCTGGTAATAAGGAAATTGGCCGAAAGTTTTGTATGGAGGTGAAATTGGGGATACACGACACAAGGCCCTTAAGAAGATGGTTTTTTAACAAACTGAACCTCCTAGACCCACAATGGTGTATAGATATCGAAGACAAGATTGAGCAGTTTTTTGCACAGAATAGAGGCACAGCCCCATTAAATACAACCTGGGATGCATTTAAGGCCATCTTACGGGGGTTAATTACGTCTAAAGAAATACCAAAGCAGATGGCAAGAAGGGAGGTGAAAATCAATCTACAAATTGAACTCACACAGGCAACCCAAGAACACTACAGGGTTAGGTCATCGCTCTCTGGGCAAAAGCTGTCTGAGGCAAAGTGTAGGATGAAGGATTTTTTTTATGACTTAGGCGAGACTAATAGCAATCTCTACACTCAAAAGATATATGAGGAGAGTGAATATGCAGGGAAGCTCTTGGCATGGCAAGCTAAAGAAAAGCAGGCCCGAAATAGGATAGACCAACTAACTGATCCCATCACTAAATTACATGCTAACACCACTGCCGCTATTGGTGAGATGTTTTTGAAACACTACGAGGGAGTTTATCAAGCAACTGAAGGGGCTACACCCTATCCCATTGGGGAATTTTTAGAGTCACTCACAATACCTAAATTAGAGGAGGAGGGCAAGAAATATCTCATAGAGGACTTTTCAATACTAGAACTAGATGAGGTGATCGGCTCCTTCCCCAATGGTAAGGCCAATGGCGATGATAGTCTTCCTATTGAATTTTTTTAAAAATTTGGAGGCACCCTGCGTAAAGAACTTCTGCTTTTAGTCAACCACTTACTTCGAGGAGGTCCTCCTCCAGACTCTTTTCATTCTGCGGTGGTGGTTAGCATTTTAAAAAAAGGAAAGGACTAGGAAAATTTAAATTCGTACAGACCCATTAGTCTTTTAAATACAGATTATAACATTTTTACAAAACTTTTAGCAAACCGATTAAATAAAATAGTGGGGTCTCTGGTAGCCCATGATCAATGAGGTTTTATTGCAGGTAGGCATCTTCATTCAAATACAACATTTTTATTGGAGGCACTAGATTATTTTAAGACCAATAAGGTGAAGGCTCAAATTTGGCTTTTAGACACAGAGAAAGCCTTCGATCTAGTGTCATGGGACTGCCTTTTTGCTATTCTGCCCAGTTTTAATTTCCCGATTGTTTTTATTTCTCTTTTAAAACAACTCTATATGAATTCTAGAGCACAGATTATCATTAATAATTCCAATATTGGGACATGTCAGGTCACTAGGGGCACGCGACAAGGATGCCCCCTGTTCGCCAATTTTATTTGCGTTATTTATTGAACCGTTGGTGATTGCAATTAGGGGTACAAGGACCGACACTGCCCCAGTAGTTGGAATAACAAATATAAAATTATACGCGGATGATATTGCTCTATTTTTAGATTCTAAACCCTCAAGTCAATTGAACATTTTTAAAATTTTCTCTGATTTCCAAAAATTAGGGGGCTATCAGATTAACTTTAACAAAACGGAAATTATTTTAACCAACTGCACTATAGACACCTTAGTACCGGAATTCAGGCAGATATACAACACATGCCCAAAGAGATATCTGGGAATATTCATATCGGACAATCTGGAAGACTTGCATTCGCTGAATTTTTTACCTCTGTTAAAAAAGGCTGGGTCTCTGTTAGATCGCTGGAATTTATTACCCTCGTCTTTAATGGGATGGGCAGCATTAGTACGCATGTCAATCTTACCTCTTTTCAATTTTCTTTTCAGCGCCGTACCCTGTGCAATCCAGGCCTCCTTTTTTAAAAAAGTAGATGCTTTTATCTCTTCTTTCCTCTGGGCAAAAAAATCTCCTAGACTTGCACTCAGCACTTTATATCTCCCATCTGCACAAGGAGGGTTGTCCCTTCCAAATATTAGAGAATATTATTTTGCGTCTTTTGCACATCATAGTTTTAGTTGGTTTTTTTTTCAGAAACCCACGAGGCAGACAATTTTTTTATGAAGGAGATGTTGTCAGTATCAAAAATCACTGACCCGGTTAGAATTACGAAAGATCCAAAGAAAGTTCGTCATAAGTCCCTCCAGTGGATTTTTAAACAGAAAACTCAGTTTCTTAATTTTTATTGTATCCCCAAAATAGGCAATACAACAGATTTAATCAACCTTAGCTTAGGAGAAGAGGGCTGCATGGACAATAATATAATAAATCTCTGGAAGGAGAATGGCTTTGAGAACATTGAAGACTTCCTTATGGGTAACAGGTGGAAGTCCTGGAATGAAATTTCTAGACAGATACAGCACTACCACACAATTCTGAACTGATCATTTCTTATGCTCAATCCAAAACTCAGAGAGCTCGATATAGGAAATCTATTCCATAAAGAAAATATCTCTACAGCCCTGAATAATCAAATACAAAAGAAGATGAGTGTTTGGATTAAAATACTAAAAGAAAACAAAGGGCAGGAATCCTCCAATAAGATCATTGAGAGGTGGAAAAAGAGGGAAGACATTGAAATTAGCCAGCAGATATGGGATAAGATAAATACATTTAATAAAACCATTTTCCGCAGTGCTAATTTCAAACGTATGCAATTTTATAATAAGTGGTTAATTTACAGAACCTGAAAAAACAGTAGGGAGAGCAAGGGTTTCTGTTCACGTTACGTGAACGGGGAGTACTCCTGTATCCCTGGGTATATCGATAGAAACAGAAAAAGGAGTACCACCAACGTGGAATCACAGATTCCTAATGGGGTGTGTGGTTGTACAAAAGTGAGAAATTCTCCTTTTGTTAAAAAACCCCTCACTCACCACCTAGTGGTGACATGCTTCATCATCGGGTCCACCCTAATGACCTAGCGCCATCAGGGTGTGCTACAACACCTGTTTACAGTGGAGCAGGTTGTGAGTGAAGGTACATGAACAAAAATATTAAGTGTGTTAAAAATTGTCCTGGTTTAACTTTGGGAAAAATAAAACTTTATTTTCAAGCAACTGGACAATGTAAAAAACAATAGCGAGATAAGGTGAGGGTGATTATGAGCCCGTGTATCTCTATGTGTGTCTGGTCTACATGTTTCAACCATAAAGGTATAATTTAACCAGGTTTTCTTCAGGACCAAAAAACCAAGGGAGTGGATGGTCTGCGTCCCCTAAAAGACGCACCCGATCCTACTCTCTGGAACCACAAAAGGGCAAAAGTGTGCCTGTGGTGTCAGCTTATACCACAATGGGTAAGCGTAAAAATGATCAAATAACTCTCAGTGGGGTATTGATAGACATCATAGGGCAGGTGTGGTAAATAAATATTACCCTTTCATAATTTCTATACTTAAAGGAAAGCTCATGCATTAAATGAGAGGCAGAGTCCGTGGTGTCCTGATTCAAAGGGGCTTTATTTACAATAACCCGGGTTAGCTGAGAATCTGTTCCATCACCACTAAGGTTCAGGAAGGGTCTTCTGAACATTATTCACAGAGTCCTTAATTTATACATATAATCTCGTACATAGAGAAAAGAGGAGGACTCCAGGCGGAGCAGGAGGAAGAGATAAGAGCATGTGGGCGTTCATGAAGGCGTACACTTGAGATGTCATGGAGGTGTCATAAGTGGGTGGATACATGGAGGGGGTTGCATGGCCAGCTGGAACTTTGCCCTACTTGTGTGCAACTTGGTCATGACGTGTAAAGTACGTGCAACTGGAGGAAACAGGAGGGGGCTGACTTTCGTGCTAGGAGGAGAGTCTAGGATGTCAGAGCGACCTGTACCTTTGGCATTATCTGGTATCTTATGTTTAGAGTACATGTTGCTTGACTTTAAAGGCCATCAGGGCAAAGGCTGCTCATCACTAAAGGCTGGTGTATGCATATATTTCTTTATGTATTGCGTGGGGCTATGGATCTTCTATGGAAACTGGTTCAGTAATCACTTGCATGGAGACAGAAAGACTGGACTCTATCTTCTGCAGGCAGAATATGTTTATCCTTTTCATTAGGCAGGAATGTGTTTCTGTGGAGCAGAACAGATAACTGTAGGCATAACACTGTCTTCGCAGGCCAGGCCAGGCTGCGCCGGGCACCTCTCGGCTGAGCAGGAAATAAGGGAAAGGTCAGGGATGCAGGCGGGGCTGCAGCTTTCAGAGTGTTTCAGGAGGCTGGAGGCCTGGATTTTGTGTCCTGGCCCTGCAGAGCCTCAAGAACGGGTGCATCTCGATAATTTAAACATGCACCATGTAAAGACATTGGCAACATAGGCTTAAAAGCAGAATTATCCTTTCTTTCATGGTGGGCCTGGTAACTGACATGTTAACGTTGGACGCAAATGTAAACACAGAGGCGTCATCATTTCGGCCATAGAGGGAAAATGCATGGATGTCATGCACATACATTAAACGTTGGGGTACACGATAGGGGACATTCTTGGCCATATAAAATTTATTTTCCTCATTCCCTCCTTGTCCCCTACGTTCCCTTCAAGTGACATCTATATGCATAAGACCTTGTATATGGTCAGACTGCATCATTTGCTCTTCTTGTCTCTTCTGGATACGTGGATGGGGAATACAGGCAGTGGCACACTGCAGACAGAGACAGTCTCATGGCAGACTGCTCCTGGGTCAAGTTAGCCAGGGCAGATGCAGTCTCATTTACTACTGCTTCCAGAGTTCTTGTTAACCTTCGTATGAGTTTACTGTTTTGGACGGGACCTATGAAGAAAAAGAATCCTTTGTTGAAATCTGTATATTGCTCCCAAGCTGTCTCAGTCTGATCAATAACTGGGGAATTTATCTCCCTCTTGTGTCTGACATGTACTAGTCGTGAATCTCGATGATAATGGGATGGGGCTAGAAAGATAGAGGGCAGAAGGAAAGCTATATAACATGTTCCACCCCAGTCTGAGGGCAGATGTACATAGGCTGTCTGACCGCAAATGAAATAGGTATGGCGTGATGCTTTGAAAATGGACTTTCCTTGGTCATTAAACTCTACCACAGTATTACATTCACTGTGTCCCATATGTACTGATCCTTTCTTTCTAACACACAAATCACCTTTTGCTGGTAGGACTGAAATAGATTGTGGTCCTGTATTTTGCTTGGGCTGAACATTCAGTATTATAAAATTGAGGGAAGCATTTCCTTGCTTGTACTCTTCATTTTCTAGGTCGGTCCCCTTCCTTTGAGGGAGCCCGTCTTTGTCTGGGAAACATACTTCATTCATTACTTTATTCAGGTTTCCATGTATCCAGTCACTCTGGGAAACTACGGATGTTCTGTCTAGTGATGTCATTAAAGCAAACCATGCTCCGCACGAACCATTGTGGGAGAACGGAAAAGGGAAGAAGGGCAGAACTCCCTTCATTTTCTGATAAGGCGGGAGTTGGCCACATACCCAGCAATCTGTTGCATTGCTGGTCTGATGAGAATGGTGCAACATACGAATGAAAGAATTGTTGCGCAGTGCTTCATGGGGTGGCAGATCACTAAATGTGTGCTCTGCAGTGTCGTTAAAAGAAAAGTGTACATGTGAGGTAATAGGAGGAAAGAAAACATGGAATCAAAGGAACATAATAATCAGAGTTATTATAAATCGACTGCGAAGGGATTTGCAGTACGTCTTTCTCTTATCTCTCTGTCTACTGCTATTTGGGTCTATGGTCTAATACATGTCAGGAACCTGTCTAACCGATTCACCCGAGAGGGACTTAAACAATTAAACTGTCTGACTTACTAGACCGTAACTTGGATTAATACTCCTGATGCGGAGTTTTTCTAGAAAAGGGGGTTTGGAGTCACTGGGGTCATTGTCATTTTTATTGTCATTGTTAAAGTTCCAAATTGTCCATAGAATCGCCATCCTTTACGTCCTACGATCTTGATAGCAGTCCTCGTGGTGAGTAGCACAATCCTCGGTGTCTTCCAATGCGGCTCAAGGGGGCTTGATCTGTCAAAAGTTCCGCTCATAGATAACATCTCCAGGGACTATGGCAGGCTCCTGGACTTGGGTGTTGTCAGGGAAGGCGGCGGCAACCTGTGAATGAAGAGAGAGTAGTGCAGACATCAAGGAAGCCAGGTAATCTGTCAGCATGTTATTGTCAACATCAGATATTTTATTTTAGGCATAGGCGTACCCCTAATCTCGTCTTAAGTGTCTGATTATGGCTTTCTACAAGGCCTGCTGCAGTATAATCTGGGACTGGGTACGCTTCTGTCCATCTAGTTAGTGCACACACTAATTTGTCCATTTGGATATAATCCATCTGAAGGAACTCAAAAGGGTGGTCAGGAGGATGGAATCCACCTTGTTCCACCGGAATGCCTTTACCTGGATTGAACTGGCAACAGATCATACAGGTACGTACTTTCTGCTTCGCTGCTGCACGCAGGTGCTTGTTAAACCAGATATTCTGTAAACTCTCTAGCATTGCCTTCTTTCCCAAGTGTGCTGGACTATGTGTTTGTGTTTATGATTACTTGTACCATGGAATCTGGACGAAACCATGTAGCTTTGCCTTTAGTCATCCAACCTTAGTCAGTCTGGACCCCTCCTTGTTCAGTCCATTTCTTTATTTCATCTGAAGTGGCATGTGTCTGTATGTCGAGTACATCTTGTGAAGGATCCCTGACTGTCATGCTATTCGTCAGTAATGGTACCTCTGTCTTTGTCGTGTCAGTTGGAATGTCTGTTTGAGTCTGGACTGTAAGTCTAGAATTCGGTCTGCCAGGTCATTACCCTGGGAAATGGTGTCTGTGACTTTGGTATATGCTTTGCATTTCAGGATAGCTATGGCTGAGGCAAATGTATTGCTTCTAACAGGGCTTGAATGAGCGGACCATGCTGAATTTTGGCCCCATGAGAGGTCAAGTAACCTCTCTCCCTCCAGAGAACTTCGAAGTCATGGACTACGCCAAAAGCGTACTGTGAGTCTGTATAAATGTTCACTTTCAAGTTCTTGGCTCTTATGCAGGCTTGTGTCAGAGCGATGAGCTCTGCTGCTTGTGCTGACAGTGTGTCTGTTCTGTGGGTCTCTATGACTTCAGTATCAGTGGTCACGGCTTATGCGGCCACTAACTCTCCTGTGCTTGTTCTCATGCATGAACCATCAACATAAAGTGTCAGGTCAGGGTCTGGAAGTGCCATATCTGTCAGGTCTTGTCTTGGTTTTGTCACTGTATTTATTACTTCCACACAGTCATGTGGTGCGGTGTCTACTGTACTTACGGGCAAAAGTGTAGCAGGGTTAAGAATGTTGCATTGTCTGATCTCTATGTGTGGCTGAAATAATGTCAGTTCATATCCTGTCAGTCTAGCTACAGTCAAGTGTTGTGTCTGTATTCTGTTAAAGAGAACCTCCACTGCATGTGGTACCTGGACTGTCAGAGGGTGTCCTAACACTATGGAGTCTGGCCACTTTGTCTAATAGCTAGTGCTGTCGCTACAACTGTTTTCAGGCACACAGGCAGAGCCTGGGCCACTGGATCTAGTGTACTAAAAAAATAAGCACAAGGCTTGTGTTTTCCAGCTTGATCTTGTGTAAGGACAGATAATGCTGTCCCTTCCTGTTCAGTGACAAAAAGCATAAAAGGTTTGCTGTAACTAGGAGCCGCTAAAACTGGCGCTTGACATAAGGCTCTTTTTAATTCTTTAAATGCCAAGGTATGTTCTTGTGTCCAAAGGAGGACAGTCGAAGACGCTGCCTCCTGTGTTGTCAATTGTATGAGTGTTTTGGCTAGATAGGCATACTAGTGAGGCCAATGAAGGCCTTGTGTCTTGGGCTGTGAAAGATTGGCAATTAACTGAATACGTTCTTGTGTCAGCTGTCTACCCCTCTTGGACAGCAAGTGTACAAGGTAAACCACTTGCTGGGCATAGAGTTGTAACTTCGAAGCGGACACTTTGTGCCCCTTGTCTGTCAGAAAGTGTAAAAACTGTCAGTGATGCATGTTCGCAGTCTGTCTCTGATCATGCTATGATCAGGATACTGATCAGTACTGTATCGGTAGGCATGTTAATACTGTCCAGCTGTCTTTTTAATGCTTGACTGTAAATGCTAGGGCTCTCTGTAAAACCTTTAAATATTTAAAGCTACGTCCACTTAAACTGAATCAGAAGAGATACTGGCTGTCTGGATGAATTGGAACACTGAAAAAGACATTTTTCAGGTCAGTTACTGTAAAGAATGATGCTTCAGAATCAATAGCAGTCAGTAATGAAGAAATGTCTGGGACCACTGGGTATTGTGGTACTACACATTTGTTCAACTACTAGTCTGTAAACTGGATGTGAAGAAAAAGGTACCTGGAAACATATTGTCTGGGAGTGCCCAAAAATTCAGTTATTATGGAAGGAAATAGAAAAATACCTCTCCATTAAGTTCAAAGCCACTATAATATTCGATGATTTAATTCCTGTCCTAGGATGTTCCTCGAGTCATACTCCATACGATGAGTTCCTTTTTATTGCCTCTTTAATAGCTAAATCCCTTATTTTGCAGTCCTAGAAAACAGATCATGTTCCAACCTTTCAGGCATGGAAGGTAAAATTATTACGAATCCAGGGCAGGGAAAGAAAATATGCATTGAGATCAGGGGCCCTAAGAAATATGAAAAGTTCTGTAGCATATTTAAATCCTAGTTTATTTTCTGTCGACATCTAACTGTAATCACATCTTTTTAATATCAGTCTGACCAGATTGTTTGTATTTATTCACAGTGCACTTTATAAGTAAGTTTCTGAATCGATGAAATTTTAGCACACTTTTGTTTCTATGTGTCCTGTACTGTATTAACTCTATTTTCAAATGTGTATTGTAATGTATATTCTATTTTTTATGAACTCTCAATAAAAAATATTTAAAAAAAAAAAAATCAGGTAAGTGTTTATACACTTCTCTCCCCTCAAACCCTAAACAATTTAATAATAAATATTTTTTCCTTTCAGCTCTGTATCGTGACGCACCTATTGCCCCAATATATGTATCAAAAGCGTCAAACCATTGCCTCCATTTTATCTGTGGAGTACCAGGGCTTTCCAAAAAGGGTGGAGGTTGGTTCACTGATTGCATAATGCTTCAAAAAATGTTTTGCTTTGCTATAAGTGAAAATATTACAACATAGATTTCACCTTCAAGCAATAACAACATACTTTAAAGAAATATGTAAATATGTCACAATGTGCGTCAAAAAAATGAAGAAAAAAAAAAAGAGAATAGCAAGCACCACAGTAGTATGCAATTCCAAGTGATAGAACAGTTACCAGAATACTGCAATAAAAATCTTGATAGTAACGTTCTCGAGTAACTGTACTGTTGAAAGCCCTTTTTAGAACTGAAGAAAATCCGCTTTTGCCCTTTCAATTAATACGGTGAAGTTCCCAGCTTAAAGTTCCACTACCGTAAGTGTGGCTCGATCTGCATACGTCAGACGCAGACGCGCTCAACCCAGACGCCGCAGGGTAACATGCAGGAGTCAAAAAAAATGTTACAGGCTCGCCGAGTCTCTCTTCGCGTTTGATTACATCACCATTCTCGCACCCATTGGAGAAGGGTCTCGATGGTTGAAAACTTCAGGCATACAGACAGCACCGCAGGCACGACAGACAGCACTGCAGAAGACCAAACAGGACACGTGTGGGAGAAAACGGGAGAAGACAGTACATCCCACAACTAGAATCCACACGAAGACCTCCTCACCTTTCCGATGTCACTGCCGCTGGGGAAAAACGTTGTTTCCCTTCAAAAGAAGAAAGCCACTGGAGGAGGTGAGGAAGATTATGATTTCCTCTGTGATGCCTTGACTCCAAATCTCTAATCTTCGAAATATACGCATAATCGGCATATTTCACTTTTAGGCGATTTTTGATGTGCAGTGCTGCGATGTCAACTCCAATGCGTTTCTATGTTTCAGAATGCATTCCGTTGCAGTGGCTTAAAGCTGCAAAAAACCTCGTCGCCAAAATATATGTGGTGTCTTCGGCAAGAAATAGTCAAAGTAGGCAGGATAAGTGAGTTCGTAGTTTTATTGTAAGCATAAAAAGCCACCGCTCCTCTCACTACGCCTGAGAGGTACCAACTGACACTTTAGAGAACCTCAGCAGAAGCAGTTCTATGACGAATATAAGGTTCTACAAGATATGCAACAAGCATATCTAAATACAACACTTGCAAATTTGTGGAATGAGAATTTATGATGCAATCATTCTTTATAATGTTTCTTTTCTTTTCAGCAAGTTACATGGTTGGGCCAGGAAAACTCTTCAGTTTTCCTCGGTGGCGCTTTTGGGGGGTGGAAAGTTTAGAGTGGCCTTATCCATCCCTTGGGTGGCCCGGGGGGGGAATAACGCATGGGAGGGGAAGTGAAAAATGGAGCTTGCAATTACATGTGGTTGTTTCAGGAAAATTCAATATACCTGTTTGGGGACAAGTTTCACAGAATATTGGGGTTTTATGAGATAATTTAAGATATTATGACGCCAAGTTGTTGTGCAAAGTTGTTGTTTTGACAGCTTTATGAAATTTACCTTTCTTAATAAATTGGCCTTTTTTTGCTATGACGGTAGTTGCTTGTGATTATTTCATGATCACAAGATGGGAGGATGGGATGTAATAGTGATATAAATGCCAACAAGTCACCCCGGTGTGACAGCTGTGGAGACACAAGCTTGTTCATCCCAGCCGGGCCACCAACATACAAAATAGACTTACCTTGCATGTTGTCTGCCACTGATGATTGATCACTATGCAGCCATCTTTCAAAGGACTCATGAGAACTTTGCATGTCAGCTGCAAAGTTGTTTCAAAATATTTCCACAAGAAGCAACATATTATTTTTAGATATGATTTCGAGTAGAGTGACCATAGTTTGACCCGCTTCAAAAAGGGGGTGGTGATGGACAGAGTATCTGAGTTAATCAGAACACTCATACCCAGTCAAGAGATCAGGGCTTGATCCATCACCGTTTTTTAGCTCACTGCACCATCCCAGTTCAGAACCTGGCTACATGCAAATTAGTCTGTCCCTGGCCCAGTGCATCATGGGAACAGGGCAGACCAAACTACCAAGCCAATTCTTTACTGGAAAGGAAACAAGCTTCCGGGGACCGGTTTCTGGCATTACAGCCGTCTTCGGCCCGGCTTGCTTGAATCCTGATGGTGCAGTGAGCAAGGGACTCACATCTGAGCATACCCTTCCACACTTGTGGTGGCCAAAACGATTCAAAAAGGGGGTGGTGATGGACAGAGTATCTGAGTTAATCAGAACACTCATACCCAGTCAAGAGATCAGGGCTTGATCCATCACCGTTTTTTAGCTCACTGCACCATCCCAGTTCAGAACCTGGCTATATGCAAATTAGTCTGTCCCTGGCCCAGTGCATCATGGGAACAGGGCAGACCAAACTACCAAGCTAATTATTTACTGGAAAGGAAACAAGCTTCTCCAGTATTAGGGGTGTCTTTCATAGATTCACATGCCTGAATCATTCCCCGTCGTCGGAGTGGGAGTCCCACGGTACATAAAATAGCAATAATATGCCATAATTATACAGTAAATACCATTAGAATAAACCAGGAAGTAAAGTAGCCAAGCTACAGTAGGAAAAAAACTTCCACATCTATGACTATCATAGTCATTTTGTATAGTCCAAACTAAAGCCAATCAGGCGCCAGCACCCACCAGAATGTTCTCCCCAGAGGCTCAGGCTCTCGGATTTTCTACCGCACGTCGTGTGAAGGGAGTCTCCCTGAGCTCTGCTCAGTTTTCTTTTGGAATATCTCTACTTTCTGGTTGAAATGTCTTCAAGGAAGTCTCTGTTCAGAGCCTGCGAATCCTGTGGTAAGCTCCGGCTTTTTAAAGAGGATCCTCATGAGAAATGTATATATTGTCTCTACCCAGATCATCTAGTCAAAGACTGTAAGATCTGCAGGAAATTTCCTCCAAAGACCCAAAGAGACAGAGAAGGTCGATTGCTTTTGTGGCTACAAAGGCTAAAGAATTCTGATAAGGCTGTGTCGGATGTTGACAGTATTGCCTCGGGTTCCACTTCAGTGTCTAGGAAGAGGCCTGCGTCTGAACATCAACCATCTTCTGAGGCTAAGGTTGCTAAGAAAAATCAACCTACAAAAGGTTCTGACAAACCTTCATGTTCAAGGGCTGCCTCTTCAGGCAAAGGTTTGGAGAGTTCTTCTCATAAAAAGCCCGCCAAGAATTTGCCTCAAAAAAACTGTCCAGAGTTCTTCTCAGGACTCATCTTTTCAGACGCCTTCCACTGTCAGCTCGTCGACGAAGACCTCCGCCGATGCTTCATCCACGTCGACGATGACCTTCTCATCTCCTAAATCGTCAATGATTATGACGACGGCGGCGTCTTCCCCAACTATGGTTTATGTGACGGTAAGGCCTATCTCGTCGACGACGGCCGTCGGCGATTCCTCGTCGACATCGAGTCTGAAGGCCTTACCGTCATCGAGAAGATCGGCAGCGACAATATCGTCGACGGCGCTGCCACCGACGAAGGTCATTCCGACGACGACTAGCGTCCTGTCGACGAAGGCCTCCACGTCGACGATTAAAATCCCGTTGACGAAGATCAATCCGTCGACGACGGCCATCCAGTCGTCGACGATCATACCGTCGACGAAGAACATATCGTCGACGAAGAGCATACCGTCGACGGAGATGAAACCGTCGACGAAGGGCATACCGTCGACGAAGGGCGTCCCGTCGACGAAGAGCGCACCGTCGACGAAGGGGGTACCGTCGACGAGGGACGTACCGTCGACGAAGGGTGTACCGTCGGTGAAAGGGGTACCGTCCACGAATGGCGTACCGTCATCGAAGGATGTACCGTCGACGAAATCCATCCTGTCGACGTCAATTTCAAAGGCATCTATAATATCGGCCACTGACACATCGGAAAACGCGCCGTCGACGCCGCAGTTTTCATCCTGTACCGCGTTGCAAGTATGGTCTCCGTCTACGGTTTTCGTTACACCAAAACCGACGACGCAAGTTCCTGACCGTCTTTTGGACTCGGATAGTGAGGAAGAAACAGATCAGAGGTTTGGAGTGGCTACAAGTCCTGAATTGAATATCCAGTTGAAGGAGGATGAGCAGGAGGAAGATCATCCAGCGGTGCAGATGCCGTCCCAGGTGGATTCCTTGCCACTCACTCAAGTGCCTATGGCTTTACTGTCCAATCTCCAATACATGTTGGACGATTACTACAGGAGGTTTCCACCTTCAGAACCAGCGGGCTCAGAGCCGACTACTCCTAATACTGAGGTTCCGACACCAAATTTTCAGCCAGTACTTCCTACATCGCCTGCTTCACAGGTACAGGCGGAAGGAGCTGACCCTTTGTCTTCTGAGGAGGAGGAACAAAGGGAGGAAGGTGAGGTTCAAGATGAGTCGGAGTGGGATGAATATCAGGAGCACACACCTTCCCCTTCGCGCCAAGCAGTTTCGATTTCTCCACCAGTGGACGTGGTTAGCTTCCATCTCTTGATGGAACGCGCCACTAAACGTTTTCATATAGATATGGAGCATAAAGAGCAAGATTGTTTTCTTTATGACTTTAAAGACCAACCAAAGAGACAGATTAAGTCGATTCCCATTATTGATTTCATCTGGCAGGAGGGAATTAAGGTCATGGCAACACCAGCATCCATTCCTCCAGTCCTACCACGTTTGGAAAAGAAGTACAGGGCACCAGACAAATCTCCAGCATGCCTTATAGGACAGCCTAAACTGGACTCTGTAATAATTCAAGCGGCACAGAAGAGGGCTAGAAATCCTTCATCCCAGCTGACGGCCCCTCCTGACAGGGATGGCAAACGCTTGGATTCTATAGGAAAACGCGTCTCTACAATGGCGGCTACGACAGTTCGAGCGGCAAATTCATTGGCCATATTAGGAAGATATGACCGGCAAATGTGGTCTGATATCGCACCATATCTTGATCTTCTACCTGAACCTTCAAAGACTGAGGCGCTCAAGATACTTCATGAAGGCCAAAGAATCTCGGAGGAGATTATTGATTCAGCTGTGGATGTGGCCTCAACAGGTTTTCGGCAGCTGGCAGGAGCTGCAGTTCTTCGCCGGCAGGGATGGCTGCGATCTACTTCTTTTAGGCAAGAAGTACAACATAAAGTACTGGATTTACCATATGATGGTGAATATCTGTTTGGACCTCAGGTAGAAGAAGCCTTGCAAACTATAAAGAAGGATTCTGAAACTGCGAAATCCTTAGTGTCTCTTCAATTTCGAAAGCCGCCCTTTCGAGGAGCGAGAGGACGGGGAGCGTCCTCTACCAGAGGTGGATATGGCCAGCAATCCTCTTACAGGCAAAATAACCAAAGGTACCAGACTCAGCGCTATCAGTCTTACAACCAAAGAAAGCCTTCCTATCCCCAAAACAAAGGTAGAGCAAGTTACCGTGGAAAGGATAAAAGACAATGAAATTTTTCACCTGCCGCCACCGCTGCCCTATTCAAAAGAAAAAATTGGAGGGCGAATATCCAAATTTTACTCAAGTTGGCAGTCAATAACATCAGACAAATGGGTCCTAGACATAGTGTCCAGGGGTCATGCCCTAGAATTCGAGAGATTTCCCCCAAACATTTCTCCAAAAGGACCCCCCCCAGCTCACCTGAAGGAATTATTTGCTCAAATCAGAATAATGATGCAGAAGGGAGCGATCGAGAGCGTGCCTCAAAAGATGAAAGGAATGGGGTTTTACTCCAGATTCTTTCTGATAAAGAAGAAGAATGGAGAGTGGCACCCGATTCTAGATCTTCGCGCTCTGAACAAATACTTGAGAAAATTGACATTCAGAATGTTATCTCTCCAGGAAATATTGCATCTTTTGGCAGCAGGGGATCACTTGGTCACATTAGATCTCCAAGATGCGTATTTCCATATTCCAATTCTACCTCGTCACAGAAAGTTCCTGCGCTTCAGGGTGGCTGGCAGGGATTACCAATTCAAGGTTCTTCCTTTTGGACTACGGTCGGCGCCAAGAGTTTTCACCAAGGTTCTGGCTCCAGTAGCGGCGCACCTCCGGCTACAGGGAATCCAAATATTCCCATACTTAGACGACTGCCTTATAAAGGCCAGTTCTCGAGCAGTCGTTCATTCGCATCTGCAACAGTGTCTACACCTGTTCAAATCCCTGGGCCTCTCCATCAACCACGAAAAATCCAAACTGCAACCGTCACAAAGACAAGCCTTCTTGGGAGCAACTTTGGACACTCAGGAACTTCGAGCCTTTGTCTCGGAGGAAAGGCAACTCAGGATAAAGGACATGGCACAGAAACTGTTGTCAAAAAAGTCAGTTTCTGTTCGGATATTCAAATCCTTTCTGGGGATGGTCTCTTCTTGCATCCCATTGCTACCGAACTGTCGCCTCAGAATGAGGCCTCTACAGGAAGAACTGACCCAGCAGTGGCTACAGGTCTCAGGAACGTTCGAGGATATGATCAGGATCACACCGACAATGCAAAACTCTTTAAGATGGTGGATGCAAAGACGACATCTTCAGAAGGGGTGTGCGTTTCTCCAAGAGCCACCAAGCCTCACCATCACGACAGATGCCTCTCTCGAGGGTTGGGGAGCGCACCTTCAAGGCCTCACTATCAGTGGCAAGTGGACTGCCCTGCAACAACGTTGGCACATAAACCGCTTGGAGCTGAGAGCCATTTTCCTGGCGCTCAAGGCGTTTCATGCAGTCATTCAAGGTTCCAATGTGTTGATAAAGACGGACAACACAACAAGCATGCACTACGTCAACAAGCAAGGGGGAACTCGATCTCTCCTCCTCTCCCAGGAAGCCCAGGAGTTGTGGACGTGGGCTTTGGAACACGATGTACATCTTCAAGCGGTGCACGTTCCAGGTATAGAGAATGTCTTGGCAGACACACTCAGCAGAACGAAGGTCTCCACTCACGAGTGGGAGCTTCACCAACAGATGGTGGAGCGCATCTTTCGACTATGGGGTCGCCCAGACATAGATCTATTTGCTACGAAGACCAACAGCAAATGCAAGCTCTTTGCAAGCTGGCATCCCCAAAAGGACTCTCAAGGGAATGCGTTTTCTCTGGACTGGTCCCTAAGTTATGCGTACGCATTTCCACCAATCCCTCTTGTACCCAGAGTTCTGCGGAAAGTGAAGAAGGAACCGTGCAGACTAATCCTAATTGCACCCAGATGGCCACGCCAATATTGGTTCACGGAACTCCTCCTACTATCAGAGTGCAAACCAATTCAATTAGATCCAGTCCCGAACCTACTCAGTATGCAGGACGGTCAGGTCTGTCACCCAGATCCAGCATCTCTGAAATTAGCAGCCTGGCGCCTGAATACCGGGAGTTCGCCCACTTGAACATCCCAGAAGAATGCAAAGAGGTACTGGCCAAGGCGAGGGCACCGTCCACAATAAGGACTTACAGTCTAAAATGGAGACGTTTCTGCATTTGGTGTCAGGCAAACGGGCTTCACCCGTTTTCAGCAACACCGGAAGAGATTCTACCGTTCTTCCTACATTTGGCAAAATTAGGTCTCTCTCACGCAACTTTAAAGGTGTTCCTGGCAGCGATATCCAGATATCGGCAAGACGGTACTACTTCCTTGTACTCGACTAGGATTGTACAACAATTCTTCAAGGGACTCTTTAGGATGTTTCCTCCAATACGCCGACCTCCACCAATACGCCGACCTCCACCGATGTGGCATCTCAATGTGGTCTTGGCACAACTTATGCGTCATCCTTTCGAACCCATTCACAAGGCTGACCTCAAATATCTCTCGTGGAAAGTGGCATTGTTACTGGCGTTGACATCCGCCAGAAGAGTCAGTGACCTCCAGGCCTTTACAATCCAACAGCCTTTTCTGCAATTTACAAGCGACTCTGTAGTGCTCCGCACTAATCCAAAGTACATTCCCAAGGTACCCTTGGAATTCCACCTCAATGAGCCTATAATTCTGAAAACATATTTTCCTAATCCGCAATCACAAGCAGAAAAAGCATTGCATACCTTGAATGTCAAGAGATGTCTTAAATTCTATCTGCAGAGAACATCCGCCTTGCGCTCTTCCAATCAGCTGTTCATCACTTACGGGACTATTCGTAAGGGGCAGGCAGTCTCTAAACAGACAATTGCAAGATGGATTTCGTCTGCCATTGCCTTTTGCCATACGCAAGCGGGACGACCGCTGCAAACAGCTCCTAGAGCTCATTCCACAAGAGCAATATCTTCATCAATGGCTTTGTTTGCTGGAGTTCCAATTCAGCAAATTTGCAGAGTGGCTACTTGGGCTAGTCGTCATACATTCACCAAACATTACTGTCTGGAGACAGCCAGCGAAGCAGATACGTCTGTGGGTCGAGCAGTCCTGCGGAACCTTTTCAAATAAGGTGAGCCTCTGTTTTCCACCTCCTTTTTTACTGTCAGGCTCTGTTATGCCATGTTTGTTACTTTTGCTTGCAGAACTGTATTCTACTATACGTAAACAATATGTGTATTTTCAATTATACTGTTTTATGTACTATTCACTGGCAAGCTGGACAAACATGCTCATCTGCCTGACAAGGATGTACTGCTAGCTACTCTGATTCAGGCATGTGAATCTATGAAAGACACCCCTAATACTGGAGAAGAACAATAGTTACTTACCTGTAATCTGTGGTTCTCCAGTATTGGTGTCTTTCATAGATTCACATGCAACCCGTCCACCTCCCCTCAGAGGCTCTGTTAGGCTATTTTGGGTTACCTTCACTCCTTGCGAGAAAATCTGAGAGCCTGAGCCTCTGGGGAGAACATTCTGGTGGGTGCTGGCGCCTGATTGGCTGTAGTTTGGACTATACAAAATGACTATGATAGTCATAGATGTGGAAGTTTTTTTCCTACTGTAGCTTGGCTACTTTACTTCCTGGTTTATTCTAATGGTATTTACTGTATAATTATGGCATATTATTGCTATTTTATGTACCGTGGGACTCCCACTCCGACGACGGGGAATGATTCAGGCATGTGAATCTATGAAAGACACCAATACTGGAGAACCACAGATTACAGGTAAGTAACTATTGTTCTTCCGCGGACCGGTTTCTGGCATTACAGCCGTCTTCGGCCCGGCTTGCTTGAATCCTGATGGTGCAGTGAGCAAGGGACTCACATCTGAGCATAGCCTTCCACACTTGTGGTGGCCAAAACGATTCAAAAAGGGGGTGGTGATGGACAGAGTATCTGAGTTAATCAGAACACTCATACCCAGTCAAGAGATCAGGGCTTGATCCATCACCGTTTTTTAGCTCACTGCACCATCCCAGTTCAGAACCTGGCTACATGCAAATTAGTCTGTCCCTGGCCCAGTGCATCATGGGAACAGGGCAGGCCAAACTACCAAGCCAATTCTTTACTGGAAAGGAAACAAGCTTCCGGGGACCAGTTTCTGGCATTACAGCCGTCTTCGGCCCGGCTTGCTTGAATCCTGATGGCTGCGGGCCCCCGAAGTGAAGACCGCCTGCCTTTTTGGCGGCGCACGGTAAGGCATCTGTTGCAGCCCATACTAATATGGCTGGCGGTGTCTGATAGACACTGCCACCATATTAAACCTGGTCCGCACGACCCGACAAGTACGATCCGGACCGGGGACCGAGATCGGAGGCTGCCTGTCTGCACTGTTAGAGACTGGCACATGAAGGTCTTTTGCAGTCCTGGGGCCCTGGCAAAGCTGGATGGGGTGATCATGGGCGGGTGTGCAGTGTGAATCCATTCACATTATGTGGGTGCAAGAAGGGTGACACTCACTGATTTAGCAGATACCATGTACATATTATGCATGTTGTGGTTTAAGTTTTAGAGGTCGACAAGTGTGTATGTGTGTCTAAACAGTCACATTTCCTTTATCTCAGTCCCTTTAACATTATGTAAACACTAAGGATGCCTGCAGAAGCAGGCCTGTATGACTTTCAGTCTTGATTCAGCATTGAAATTGAAGCAAGTTTTGGCTGCTGAGCTACAAGCAAATTCTGCCTTGTGTAATAAAGCAGCTCTCTGCATGCAGGACAATCTTTAAAAGAGAGATTTTTTTAGTGCAGGCTGTGTTAGAAACAATGTGAGCATGGGCACTTCGCGTGAGGTTGGATGCAGCACAAATAGAATACTGTGTCTGGCCAACAAATGACTTTCCAAATTTGTGATTGCACGTTTGCCAAATTTGATTAGTGGTTTAGGGAGAAACAAGTTTCACTTAGCCACTAGAGACACAGAGCGCATTGCAAAGATCTTAACAAGTCACCTTCATACAGCCTCACGCAGCATCATGCTGCGAAGTGTGGAGACAATAAGGGGTGAGAGAGAAGAGAAGAGAAGAAAGATAGGAAAGGTGTAAGAAAGGAGAAAGTCAAAAGAGTTTGGAGGGTAAAGAAGGAGAGAATGGAAATTAGTGAATGAAGGAGGGAGGGAAATAAAGTAAAGAAAGGAGTTCAAAGGTAGACAAAAGTGAATGGAAAATGTAATAAAGGACAAATAAAGGACAGTTTATCAGCAGTTTCCAGGATTGTAACAACAAGAGGACAGATAGTGCTTCACATACACTATCTTAGTCCAGCATTGTAATGTTCTGATTTAAAGGTGAGTCATATAAACACAACAGTGGTCCCTGGCAGGGAGAAGAATGCTGATTGAAAATGAATATAGACTCAGTCAGTTCTATATTACTGAAGACATACCCAGCCGGGCAGAGGTCTTCAAAGTTTATATTTAAATCAAAATATACAGAACAAAATAACACCTTCAACAAATCATGTGCGTGGGGCACAAGCCTGTACCCAGCCACGACCGTGCACAGACAAAAACATACACAAAGGGCTTGCAAGGCAAAATCAACAGTCTCTGTAGGGTTCCAATTTTGGACAGAGAATTACTTATGGGTACCATTACATAGTTTTGTATTGTAAATTTCACAGGTATATGGTACACAGTGGGTCGACGACGTTTCGGACCCCCTTGCTAAATGATGGGGTCCATCATCAGGACAAAGCAATGGTTGCCTTTTTAGTTACTAGCCTCTTTAGCCAGAACAGCAGTGTGCAGGCTCATATAAGAGCGCGCAGGCGATGGGAACAGTAGGATACTCTATTCCGGGATTTTGGAATTTTCAGTAATTCAGTTTCCGAGGGTCCAGGGCGGGAGATGGTTGGTATCTCGTGTCCGCGTTTGCCAGTAAATTAGTTTTCGAGGGTCCAAGGGCGGGAGATGGTTAGTATCTCGTGTCCGCTCGTGCCTTAAAAGCCGGATAATACCGGGAGCGCCGTGTCGTGCTTGTGTCCTGGAACTAAGCATGGGCGAATTTTGCGGATCTCGCGTTCGCGAATTTTGCGGATTTGCGGATTCGCAATCCGCAAAATCCGCGAATTCCCGCGAATTTGCGGATTTTTTTTTTTTTTGTGTTCGCCCGTGTTTCTGCCAGTTCGCGAGGGTTTTTACAATTTCGCAATTTGCGAACTTACCTGTCGGGTCGCAAGTTTTGCGAACTTGTTGTTTCTACATGTCCAGCCTGTTTGGGAATTGGGACACTCTTCTTCATCACTGCCACTCTCTGTCACCACTGCCACTCTCTGACTACTCATGCCACCCTCTGGCCCACCCATGCCACCCTCTGTTTCATCACCACACCCTCTGGTTGTCCAGTGTACATTATTTTCGGCAAAGCAAAGCACACCTTCCCTGCCTCAAGTGACCTGAATTAATTTGGGGCTGATTAATGTGTCACAGAATATTTTTTTAGCTGGCACCTGCTTCCTTAGTGCGCCCTGATTAGTGATCTTTTGCACTTGCTAAGTGCTTTCATTGTTGCAAAATTAGTTACAACACCTGCCCTGCCCCAACTGACAATAATGAATTAGGGGCTAATTAATGTGTCACTGAAAGAATTTAAAGTTCCAGCCTGGCACCTGCTTGTCTGCTCCTTTAGCTGTAAATCAGGACCTTTGTGGCATACAGTTAAGGTCAGAGCAGGGTCACACAATAGTTGCAAGCAGGCAACCGAATTCTGGAGGGCCCCCTCAGGAAGCACTACAAAGAATCGTTACAAATCATGAGGTTGACCTTTTGCACCTGCTCATTGCTTTTGCTTTTGCTGAAATCGTTTTCCGGTTTTTTTCGCGCTATTCGCGGGGCGCGGCGTCGTGCGAAACCGACCGCCGAAGCCGCCAATTCGTGCGAATGAGCATTTTATTTTTTTGCGGCTTGTTGTTTCGCGAGTTTTTGCGAGCCGCTTGCAGCGCAACACGCGAATTTACCCCAAGGTCGAGTACGGGCGCGGCCATTTTGTTTGCGTGACGTATTTCCGTTTCCGCCCGCTATGTATAATCTCGCGCAGTAAGCGCATTGCGAGTAGAGGGTCGCACGAGATCGCGCGGGAAATCTAGAGGTTCGCACGAGATCGCGAGGAAAATCTCGCGCAAACTTACTTTTGCGCTCGTGAACGGGCGCCGGCCATCTTGTTTTTCATTCATTTCCTGTGTCTGGGCATGGTGTTTAATCCTCTTGGTATCTTTGCCGTCCTTTGCTTGTTTTCAGTTTTTTTTTTACGATTTTGCTTCTTATCTATCCCTCTCTTTTCCTAGCTGTATATTTTTGTCTTTTCTGCTATTTTTCTTTACTTTTAAACTACTTTTTTAAACTCTTTTCTTTTCTTCTTCCCTATCCTATTCTTTCTTAATTTTCTACTTCTTCCTACCTTACCTGCCCAGACCATGGTCAAGCCAGGCGCCGTGAAGCTGCCCAGGCACTTGAGGGCCGCAGCGGCAGCGGGGAGTAGTGCTGGACCCAGTGGCAGGACAGCATGCGGGAGATTGAGGGGGGAGCAGGTGACGCGACGGGAGATCTTCAGCCCGGAGGAAGTGGGCGCGCTGGTCTACTTCGTCCAGCGCCGCCTGCCCAGGACCATCGCGGGAGGCGGCAGGATCGCGGCCGGCGGCTACAACATGCGGGAGCGCCGGAAGCGGTGGGAGAAGGTGTGCTGGGCCATATCTCACCTCTACGGGGTCCAGCGCACCTACAGCCAGGTCACCCATCGCTGGACGGACCTCCTGGACCGCGAGCGCGACCTGCTGGACCAGCTCGGCTTGGAGATCCCCGGGCTTGGTGAGTAGTAGTAGCCATTTAATCACTCACTACTATGATGTTTTCTCCTGCTCTGTGTTGTTGTATTGCAAATATTTGTTTTTTACATGGAGCAAGCCAATAATGCCGCTGATGACGATTACATTGTAGTTAAATTATATTTCAAAATCTTCTGTGCATTTCAGGTGCACTGCTCTCCTTCTCAGTGGCGTTGCTACTATGCTTATTTGTTTTCTATTTCGTGGTCTCATTGGCCTGAGTAACTATTATGTATGAGTGTACTTTACAGAACTGCGTAATGCTAGACACTAGGGGGCAGATTACATTTACAAGCCCCTTGTGCCACGTTTACGTTGCCTTGCGTGACGCAACAGCGGCGTAAACGTGCCGCATCCCTGCGAGTCATTTACAGCATGACGCATCTAGGGAGATGCGTCATGTTATAAAGCCATGGGCCTGCACCACAATGGGTGCGTTCCTAGTACGCAGGGTGGGCGCCGCGGTCCAGCGGCTGTGCGCCTCGCAAAATTGCCTGCGTGAAATGTACAAGATTTAACGCAGGCACTTCTGCGACGCTGCTACGTCAATTCAATTCCTTATGCCTGCTCGAAGCAGGCGAAAGGACTGACACACAGCATGTTAAGTATTGGGTGGCCCTGAGCATTACTGGAGTTGCATTGCGTTGGCGACGTGACTCCAGCGATGCGCCGCTCTTACGTGACGAGATGCCTCACGCAAGTGCCTACCCTTGCGCCAGGGCGCGCCGCATTGTAAATGAGGCACATCTGCCGTGTCGCAAGGGTAGTTTTGCGTGACGCATTTGATCTGGCGCATCTCTGGAGATGCGCCAGAACGCGTAAGTAAGTATGCCCCTAAGGGGCAGAATTGCAATTACCGTCGCATCCCTGCAAAGTAGCAGGGATGCGCCATTAATTGTGCGGCCCGCTACCACCACCAAACATGGTGCGCCGTATTTGCAATGCGGCGCACCATGGGCCCAAAACGTCACCGAAGCTTTACTGCTGGAGTTGCGTCGCAACGATGGCGCAGCTCCATCAATGCTCTGGTGTACCCTATCTCCCCAATGCTGGGTCAAGCCGTACGTCTGCTTCAAGCAGGTGCAGGGTTTGTGTGACGCATCATTGTCCTAAAGGTGACTGATTGATATTTTGTAGATTTCCCTCAGCCACTATTAGGATGTGTTCCAGCGCAGGAATGCCCTCCCTTGCGCCGGAACGCCCCCTGATGGCGCAGGGCTTTATAACGGGATGCATCTCCCAAATGCGTCACGTTGTTATAATATTATACGCCGCACCATGGCGCCCTTTTTTGTTTAGCTGCTGCGTCACAAAAGTCACGCAAGAACGGCGCAAAAGAGCCGCAAGGGCTTAAATCTGCCCCTTCCTTTGTAACCCTGACAATAAGAAAAATAGTGGCGGTGGATTGATAGTTTGACTTTTTAAATGACTGGTAATGTAGCAGGCAACTGTTAGTGTTGTCACTGATCTGACTGAAATCACAATGGAGTTTGTCTGTCACTTTGCGTCTTGCCTGCGGACTGCGGACTGCCAGTCCTAGGTGAACGTTTCAGTACTTTGTTTAGTGAGTTACGTGACTTTCGAAGTCACAGGTCCGCAAATAAATGAAAAGTAACCATAATCAATATAATTTCGCGGAAATATTTTGTTATTGTTCTTTTGAAATGTTTGATTTGGTTGACATTGACAAGCAACAATCATCCATGTTTTCTGTTCTTTCTTTCATGTTGTATGTCAGCTCCCCCCAGGGGCGAGAGGAGGACACAGGAGCAGCAGGCGGCGGATGCTGTTCAACAGGGCCAGGATCGGGCAGGCGAGGGCTCCTCTGCTGGCCCCAGTAAGTTTTCATTTTAGACTAGTACCTATTTTTCCTAGCGTTCCTCATTTGACTTTTTTCAAAATTGCCTTTGCTCTTCTTGTAGACTGTATCTAAATTCTTATCCTGCCTCTACTATGACTCCCTGTGGTATTACTAGATTATTCTTATTAGTCTGTCTGTGTAGCTAACTAAGATTGCACGGTTGGCGAAACTCCCATGATTCTAGTCAGCAATAGCTCTATCAACTTAGTGCAGTCCTCTGGGATTGTCCATAATGTCTTTTGAAGTGTTCTATCTGGACTCATGCTTGCAAAAATTGCAAAACCTTTCGCTCAGTCACTCTAGTCTGGACCAAAAAACACAGATTGTATTTAAGTTTAAAAGCTTTATTAAAAGTAAACACATTTATTAAAATGAAGTCATAATAAAACTAAACGTTTAACTGATAATGGAAAAGTGGTTAGTGCTGACGATTAATTGAAGACATTTCTTGTGGTCGATCCGAGCTCTCACCTGGTTTCAACTTGATCTTGTAGTTAGAAGTCCATCTTCTGTCTATGTGGAGAAAAATGGTGCGTGTTAAAAAAACAGCCTTCATCAGTTGTGCCAAAAAGTGCAGCAAGACAACCTTCCCTGGAAAAAGGGACATTTTTTTTAACTTTAACGTAGACAGTCACAAATTACATTGTTTTCACATGTCTTCATTCCTAGACCAAATACTAGTGACTAGTGAGTGCTTTATTCTAACATTGTTACATGTACTTTGTAGGTGGAACATCTGGTGGCGGGGCCAGTGTGGAGGTGGTGGTGCTGGACACGGAGGCGGAGGCCGATTGTTCAGGGGAGGAGGCGGCGGCGGCGGCTGTGAGAGTTGAGACGGTGGTGGTGGCGGCCAGAGGTAAGCTCTTATATATTCCTTACTTATTGAGATTGAAGACTAGCTGGGAAGGCAAGAATATGAGATGCATGGCTGGGTGAATGATGAAGCAATGATGGGTGGAAGGACAACAGCCTGGGTGGGTGACACAGAAACTGTATGTGTCCATATACCTGGATCATGCTACTATCTGACTCTTAGATACCATATGTGTATCTAGAGCAGGGGTACTCCTAGTACGGCCCGCGGGCCGGTGGTGGCCCGGCAAGCCTTCCTTGGCGGTGCGCAGACCTTGCAGACAATCACTGCTCCCCCGGCCCCCACAGAGCAGAGGCTTTTTTGTATTTCACCTGTTAGCGCCCCTGCATCTCCACTCTGACAATCACTGCTCCCCCGGCCCCCACAGAGCAGAGTGGAGATGCAAGGCCACAAAGAGGTGAAATAGAACAAAGCCTCTGCTCTGTGGGGCCGGGCAAGCAGTGATTGTCAGGGTGGAGAAGCAGGGGCGCTAAAACAAACAAAGCCTCAATAATATGTTAATGGTCTTTTAAAGACCTGTTAAGTACTTTGGTGTTGTTGTCTGTGTGTGCGCGTTGAGGAAGCGGTCTCAACCCGGGCTGAAGGCTGACACAGATAGACACACACACAGTGAGATGACAGAGGGGGAGGGAGAGGGAGGGCAGGAGGGAGAGAGAGATGGAGGGAGGGCAGGAGGGAGAGCAGGAGGGAGAGAGATGTATGTAAATGCTGGGTCTGGTGGCTCAGTGGATGAGGGCATCTGCTGCAGGGACCTGTGTGCAACCTCATGGTCACAAGTTATCGTTTTGCTTTAGCCCCGCCCCCTCTGACTCCGCCCCCACCAGTGCGGCCCTCGGCCCCAAACTACACTGTAAATGTAGCCCCTGAGAGAAAGTTTGTGAGTACCCATGATCTAGAGAGAGTAGATGGTCAGTGGATGAACTAAGTGTAACTTTGAAGAGCATGTAACACTGCACCCGCACGTCCGTTCCAGTGTAGGAAAGGCAAGGAAAAGAACTTTTAATTTTGTCCAAATACTACCATAAATAGTAGCAGTAGTTTGTATTGCAAGCACTGCATAGATCCGGTTATTATGGTGGCCACTCCCTACCTCTCTTAATAAGTTTAGTAGTACTCAGTCATTCATGTGTGGATGTATCACTGGTCACTCAATAAAAAGCAAAGCACCTAAAGTCATCCCATATATAAGCAAAAACATCCCATGTGAAGTGATAGATAATCAGATTATTTATCTTCTTCAATTTTCCATTTCTAGTACTCATTTCCACTGTAGGGTGAAAGTTAAATTAATTAAGCAGTAGCCCTTGAGTTGTAACAGAGTATTCTCAGTGCCACCCGTAATAGAAAAGTAAGAGATTCACCACCTGCATGTACTGGACGGGTACAGTAACGCAACGGCAACGCAAGTGTAGGTCACTCCTCATGGCGTGCGTCTCTTTTTCTCGGGTGCAAGTTTACCGCGCTGGCATTATGCCGGCTTGCAGAAAATAACGTACCAATTTTCCAAAACAAGAGATAAGAAGAAGAATAAGACTGGTGTACTTTCATAGTCGACTCCAATGGAAGTCCACAGTGCTCGTAGAATTTGTTCCTTAAACTCCCACTAATGTTAGAGCAAGGATGAAGGAGTGTGAGGTTAGATAGATACTGGCCTCAATAGTTATGTAATGCGCTTGCAAGTTGCTAGTTGTACTGCAGCACAAATTTCTGCTGAATGATTGAGTTAATCTTAAAGAGCATTGGTTACAGACTATGTCTTTCTTTCTTCATATAGGTTCTCCTTCCAAACGAACAAGGAGGAAGGAGCTGGCTAGAGCGGCCCGGCAACGGAGGATCGAGGCCACTGTTGCGGAATATCGGCGGCTGGTGGCCCTGGAGGACGTGGAAAGTGTGCAGTCGACAACTACAACAACGTCGTCTGCATCGGCCTCCGTGGCCCCACGGGCTGCCACCCAGCACAGTGGTCCACCGAGACTGAGCCGGGCTGCCAAAGGCAAACGCCACCGCCGAGCAGCAAGGCCAACAGCTGCCTCTCACAGGCCTTGCACCTGCAAGGCAGTGAAGGCACGCCTGCGCCGCACTACCCTGATGGTGTCCCGCCTTCAGCAGGAGCTCGCCTTGCTCCGCGAGGAGCATGATGCCCTGGCCCAAAAAGTTAACAGCATCCACCCATAGTGTCCCTTGCCCCTTTTTTAGAGACTTTTGGGGGCTGGGAATTGGGAGTTGGGTTTTTGGGGACTTTTGAAGGACAATCGTTGGGGTTAGGGAGGGTCTTGCGGGAGATTATTTTGTTAGGGATATAAATATACTTTTTCAAACTTTATCTGAGCATACCTGTTTTTTACTGCTTGCCTGGTGGGTGGGGGTTTAACGTTGACTGTTTTCCTGAAAGTTTAGTTCCATTTTCTTCCTTTAAGTGTAAATGCCCAAATGTTTTCAACACTAAGTGCCTCTCACAGACTAAGTGAAGTGAATCCAAGAGTCCTAGGACTTTAGTAGTACTACCTTCAGTCTCTCGTCTCTCGTACTAATACTCCATTATACCCCCAAACCACCAAACGCTTATCTTACCTGTAATTTGTGTTTGAAAGTAGGGCTAGGCCCAGGGCTGGCTCCACGGGAAACACCGAATAACGTTGGCAATCTTGGTCGGATAAAATTTCCTCATAGCGGTGGTACTAGTGGTGTGACACAGTGGCAGTTGCATGCCTATGAAAAAAAAGAAAATGAAATCTGGTTTGTCCTCCTGAGCAATTCAACGGTACAACTGAGAATATAGCAGGTGACAGAAGTACAGTAGAGCAGTGCCACATTGTAGCCTAACAAATGGTAAAGTATAACGACTAATTCGGTTGAAGTTCTTTCACATTAGCAATGGTTCTTTGTCAAGCAGAGTAAGAATATATCATCGACAACTGTGGAAAGAAAGAATGCGACAGTACAGGGCCTGTGTGGAATTATTGATAACGATATTCAACATAAGGTCTCTGTAGCCAGATACCCGAGAGCCTTGCTGGTCACTATAAATCCATTCACAACAACACTCAATGGGGTTGGTCTGGAAGGTGTCAGGTTTACTCCCCGTGATCCAGTTGATGCAAATATGGTTCCACCTCCAAATGTCACCAACACCCAGAAGTGTAAACACAGGGTGTTCGAGGCATTAGGCGGGGGAGAAAAATAACAAACTAAAATAAAAAATGTGGGATGGGTAAAGGTAGGGTCGGCAGGGAAAGGATACCTGTAACAGAAGACAAGACAGGCATCAGTGAAGTGCTGTCCTAACATACAAGGGTACTCTCATATAGTCTCACTAAATAGTCTGCAAGTCTCCCGCCTACTCATGGGAAATGTAGTTTCATAGTACGGTAGGCGCTTAGGGGCTGCGTAACCTGACAGAAGGTATAGTAGATAGAAAAGGAGAAATTGCTTTTTTTCTAGGTGTCCCCTCACTCACCAGGGTTGCCCCTTGGTGACATGCTTCATCATTGGGGCCATCCCAGTCCTCTACGGCCTGGGGCGTGCTGCGACTTGCGAATTACGTAGGAGCACTTACAAATGACTATGTGTGGTGCAGATAGTGGAGTGGACTAAGTGATGTGTTAAGGGATCAATGTAGAAGCCGAGAGAGAGCCAAGAAATGCAGTCACAGTCAGAGAAAAAGGCAAGGGATACTGTATCTATGTGGTTGTAGTGGTCCTGTTGGAAGTGGTAAGTAAGTTGCCCGCAGAAAAAAAATCCTCCTATTAGCGGCACTCCTCCATTGCAGCCGACGCTTCGTCCACCGATGTTGGTCACCAGAAGACACCCTGTCCACTGCCTGCCTGATGCTGAATTGTGGCTCGCTACTGTGAAGCCTGACTCCATCCTTTTTTCCCCATTGCAGAGACTGAAACCCGGCCTGTAATTATTCAACGAAAAACAGGAAGTGATATAATATTACAACACCACTGATAAATAAATATAAGGTATGTAGGCTGTGGAGTGCAAAAAGTCACAATTTGTTTTTTCTAGTAGACAGTACAATGTTTTTGAAAGTGCGTACTCTGAGTCACCTTTTGAAGGATAAATAAGTATGGGCAAATTAATGTAGCGGATCTTGCCCCTCAAGCTAGGTGTACTGTAAACTGTGTTTTAGAACAAAATTAGATCTTCCTAGCAGTGCTCCCACCCAGACCCTTACTAAAGCCAGTCGCAAAAATGTAGAAGACCCCCAATCAAATCTCAAAAAACGAGGCCTAGCAGAAAACTGGTGACAAAACTTACTTTGAAAGTAAAAGTAGGCCGAAGTACCCTAATTACCCATTACCCACCGTGGATTGCATTCAAACCACTTGCAAGCAACCAAGCAAAAGTAGCCATAGCCAGCATCGCTCCAACACTCGAAATCCCCCCCACTCAAACACATGCAATAGAAATACTGCTAACCCTAACGAACCCTAAGTTAAGAATAGTGGCAAAGGCTTTCTTTAACTATGCCAAATCCCCCCTTTCCCACCATGGATTTTCTTCAAATGACTTGCAACCAAAATTACACATTCTCACGAGTGCTCTAAGACCCCAGAACTCAGTTTGAAAAATCTAGAACACCCCGATACACATGCAATCCTGCTGCTAGGGCTAACCCTAACGAACCCTAAGTTACAAAAAGTGCCAAAACTAAAGGCTTTTCCGCGCGGATTTTGTCCCAACCACTTCTACCCGGTATTAGACCTTCCCAGGAATGCCCCAAGACCCGGCAACCCACCCGCCAAGAAGCGTAACACCCCCAAACAGGCCAAAAGCAAAATCTCATACTTGCAATATTTCTGGGCCTTCGGTCCAAACGCGCTGCGTAGCTAGGCCATAAGTCGGGGTTGGCACGACGGATTTCCTGAAAAGCAAATGCAATCAAGATTAGAGTGTCCCAGCAGTGCTCCCAGACCACGAAACTCACCCGCAAACACCAGGAAGCCCCCCAAACAGGCCCCCGAAAACGCTACATAGAGCAAAATGTCAGAAATAGCCCAAAAAAAAATCGGCCTGGATTTTGTCCCAACCACTTCTACCCGGTATTAGACCTTCCCAGGAATGCCCCAAGACCCGTCAACCCTCCCGCCAAGAAGCATAACCCCCCCAAACAGGCCAAAAGCAAAATCTCATACTTGCAATATTTCTGGGCCTTCGGTCCAAACGCGCTGCGTAGCTAGGCCATAAGTCGGGGGTTGGCACGACGGATTTCCTGAAAAGCAAATGCAATCAAGATTAGAGTGTCCCAGCAGTGCTCCCAGACCACGAAACTCACCCGCAAACACCAGGAAGCCCCCCTAAGAGCACCTCAAAGGCAAGCAAGTCATCAAAAACACAAAAAAAATTCCGCCTGGGATTTGGTCCAAAACACTTTTATCCGGTATTAGAGCTTCCCAGCAATGGCCCCAGAGCCGTCAACCCAGGAGAAGACGAGTAGAAGACCCCCAAACAGCCAAAGAGCAAAAGTACAAAAATGGGGACTTAGTCAATTTTTCACAAATTTCCCAAATCACTCCGCGCGCACTCTGCAGCTAGGCCCTAAGTCCCCTCTGCCACCATGGATTTGCTTCAAACCTCTTGCAAAGTAAAGTATATATAGCCAGCAGTGCTCCCAGACCACGAAACTCACCCACAAACACCAGGAAGCCCCCCAAACAGGCCCCCGAAAACGCTACATAGAGCAAAATGTCAGAAATAGCCAAAAAAAAAATCGGCCTGGATTTTGTCCCAACCACTTCTACCCGGTATTAGACCTTCCCAGGAATGCCCCAAGACCCGTCAACCCACCCGCCAAGAAGCATAACACCCCCAAACAGGCCAAAAGCAAAATCTCATACTTGCAATATTTCTGGGCCTTCGGTCCAAACGCGCTGCGTAGCTAGGCCATAAGTCGGGGTTGGCACAACGGATTTCCTGAAAAGCAAATGCAATCAAGATTAGAGTGTCCCAGCAGTGCTCCCAGACCACGAAACTCACCCGCAAACACCAGGAAGCCCCCCAAACAGGCCCCCGAAAACGCTACATAGAGCAAAATGTCAGAAATAGCCCAAAAAAAAATCGGCCTGGATTTTGTCCCAACCACTTCTACCCGGTATTAGACCTTCCCAGGAATGCCCCAAGACCCGGCAACCCACCCGCCAAGAAGCATAACCCCCCCAAACAGGCCAAAAGCAAAATCTCATACTTGCAATATTTCTGGGCCTTCGGTCCAAACGCGCTGCGTAGCTAGGCCATAAGTCGGGGTTGGCACGACGGATTTCCTGAAAAGCAAATGCAATCAAGATTAGAGTGTCCCAGCAGTGCTCCCAGACCACGAAACTCACCCGCAAACACCAGGAAGCCCCCCTAAGAGCACCTCAAAGGCAAGCAAGTCATCAAAAACACAAAAAAAATTCCGCCTGGGATTTGGTCCAAAACACTTTTATCCGGTATTAGAGCTTCCCAGCAATGGCCCCAGAGCCGTCAACCCAGGAGAAGACGAGTAGAAGACCCCCAAACAGCCAAAGAGCAAAAGTACAAAAATGGGGACTTAGTCAATTTTTCACAAATTTCCCAAATCACTCCGCGCGCGCTCTGCAGCTAGGCCCTAAGTCCCCTCTGCCACCATGGATTTGCTTCAAACCTCTTGCAAAGTAAAGTATATATAGCCAGCAGTGCTCCCAGACCACGAAACTCACCCACAAACACCAGGAAGCCCCCCAAACAGGCCCCCGAAAACGCTACATAGAGCAAAATGTCAGAAATAGCCAAAAAAAAAATCGGCCTGGATTTTGTCCCAACCACTTCTACCCGGTATTAGACCTTCCCAGGAATGCCCCAAGACCCGTCAACCCACCCGCCAAGAAGCATAACACCCCCAAACAGGCCAAAAGCAAAATCTCATACTTGCAACATTTCTGGGCCTTCGGTCCAAACGCGCTGCGTAGCTAGGCCATAAGTCGGGGTTGGCACGACGGATTTCCTGAAAAGCAAATGCAATCAAGATTAGAGTGTCCCAGCAGTGCTCCCAGACCACGAAACTCACCCACAAACACCAGGAAGCCCCCCAAACAGGCCCCCGAAAACGCTACATAGAGCAAAATGTCAGAAATAGCCCAAAAAAAAATCGGCCTGGATTTTGTCCCAACCACTTCTACCCGGTATTAGACCTTCCCAGGAATGCCCCAAGACCCGGCAACCCACCCGCCAAGAAGCATAACACCCCCAAACAGGCCAAAAGCAAAATCTCATACTTGCAATATTTCTGGGCCTTCGGTCCAAACGCGCTGCGTAGCTAGGCCATAAGTCGGGGTTGGCACGACGGATTTCCTGAAAAGCAAATGCAATCAAGATTAGAGTGTCCCAGCAATGCTCTCAGACCACGAAACTCACCCACAAACAGACGGAACCCCCCCTAAGAGCACCTCAAAGGCAAGCAAGTCATCAAAAACACAAAAAATGTTCCGCCTCGGATTTGGTCCAAACCACTTTTAGTGCTTCCCAGCAATGGCCCCAGACCCCTCAACTCACCTGCAAAGAGGTAGAACAACACCCCCACAAGTGCTGAGTCTGTCTTCATTGGGCGTAAACCAGCCCTCTGCTTTGATGGAAATAGGAGTCTGGAGGAGGAGGATAGAAGAGCATGTTCTTCTGAACTTGTGAACCTGAGGAATGCAGACTGCGGCACCTTCAAATAAATTAGCAAACAAGTGAAGACAGTTCTGCTGATGGGCTTGTTTTTGTGATTATCTGATTAAAGTTTGAATTATATTAACTGTGCACAACAAAGAAAGACAGACACACAGGAATAAAAGTGAATAAGGATGAAAAAGAAAGTTATTGATTCGTTGTCTCATTTTCAGGGCTCGAAGTCGGTATCACGGTCCAGGAATAAGAATAAGGCTTCGTCATCATACTCTGCGAATTCAGCCAGGGTGAGGTCAGTGCCACCTGACAGAGTAGAAATTCCCTCATCTATGTTGCTGGCCACCTCCTCTTCATCCGGCACGCTCTCTCGTACTCTTATATCTGGTGGTATGAGGTGCTGATTCATCTTGATCATTGTTAACCTCTCCACATTTTTGGGCGAGAGGCGGCTCCGTTTGGGAGTTACAATCCCACCAGCCGCACTGAAAACCCGTTCAGAAGACACACTTGCGAGTGGGCAAGACAAGTAGTTTAAAGCCAGGTTGGTGAGCTGTGGCCACAATTCTTTTTTCCCATGCCAATACGCCAATGGGTCAGAATTAACATAGACCTCTGTGGAGTCATTCAGATAGTCCTTCACCATCGACTCAAGGTCCTCCTCCAAGGTTCCTCCACTTTGCGTAGCTCTTGCTGTGCCTCTGACCTTTTGAGAACCAAACCCACGCAGAGCTAGCCAATCCTCTTCAGCCTCCAATGTTTCTGTTGTCTTTCGTGCAGATGATCCGGTTGCCGGTGTCTTTAACGGCTGAGAGGTCACTTGTGCCACAGCCACAGGTGCAGAAGTGGATTGTTTTGACTGGGGATGGCCTGCTGATGTACTGCCATTTCCTTCAATTTCCAGCCGTTCTGTTTCAAACTTCTTGGCTGACAAGGCTAGCCAACGTTTGTACTTTGTAACATCTTCATCACCAAAAGGAAAGAATGCTCTGCCTGCCAGCGCCTTTTTGTAGCGTGGATCCAGAATAGTAGCACAAATGTAATGCTGTTCTGAGTGGATCTTTTTAAGACGTTCATCACCTTGTAGGAGCTCTAATAATTGCTCAGCCAGAAGCAAAGAGTCTTTCTTTTTGTCCTCTTTTCCAAACACAGAACACACCTCCTTCAGTTGGTCCTCCAGCATGTACAACAATGGGATAGCTTTTCCCAAATTAGAGTCCTCCTTGCTGACTGCACGCGTGAAGACCTCAAAAGGACGAAGCATGCGTGTTAGGCTTTCAACTATGTTCCATTGCGGCCCACCCATCCTCAGCTCCTCTATACCCTCTTTCAAGAAATATTGATCGAGTTGCGTATACTGCTCATACAGACGCTCAAGCATGTAGAAGGTTGAGTTCCAACGTGTTACCACCTCCTGGATGAGTGCTTTCACTGGCATTTGACATTGATATAGCATGCTCCTCAGCTGCTTGCGGGCCTTAAAAGAATGCCTGAAATGCTTGCAAATTTTTCGGCAGTTCTCCAATACACTGTACGCTGCACTGCGTTTATTACCCAAGAATTTTTGGACAACCAGGTTTATACAGTGCGCCAAACACGGCACTCTGAAATAGTAACCGTCCCTCATGGCCTTAACTATATTGGAGCCATTGTCCGTGGAAACATAACCAACCTTGCGTTTTAGTGGGGACAGACAGTTAAGGACCTTTGTGTTAAAGACATCCAAAATGTTTTCTGCTGTGTGACGTTTCTCCAAACCAAACATGGCTAGTGTTGCATGTTTCCGAGCACCTTTAAAAACAATGTTAGTGTCAACACCTGAGTTTAGCTTTGCTTTAGCCCCTGAAAAAGAGACCCAGTGTGCAGTGATGCACATGTAATCAGCGCCTGCGCCACTGGTCCACATGTCTGTTGTCAGATGTATAGTGTGAACATCACTCTTCTGCAAAGCTGCCCCAATCACCTTCAGAACATCTTCATGTAGTGCTGGAACCGCAACTCGGGCAAAATAGAACCGGCTAGGAACCTTCCATTTAGGGCAGAGCGCTGTCACTAATTCTAGAAAACCAACCCCTTCTACAAAAGAAAAAGGGAGAAGGTCCAGAGCTAGCATTTTAGCCAGCTTAGTGTTATACAGACGGGTCATTGGGTGGTTGCGTTCATATTGCGCTTCTGTAAACAACATCTTTTTAATGTTGCCCTGGACCAATGATTTACGGGATGATGATGATCTCTTCGACCCAGTTACGCTCGCTGATGAACTTTTCCGCATTGATGTCTCACTCTCTCCCACACTCTTAGTGTGGCTCCCATGGGGTGTGCTGCTGACATGGGAACTGGGTGTAAGTGAAGTGTTTGAATCGTCTTCTTCTACCTCCTCGTCATCAGCAGATGACAAATCAACGTTTTCATTACGTGCAATTCCGGCTTTCTTGACCGCCTCTAGGTGCGGAAACCATTGGACAGCGTGCCTTCTCTCAAGATGACCTCTCTGGCCTCCGGTACCATAGTTAGAACCAAGCTTACCACGACTAAATCGAAGCTTACAAAGGCTACAAATGGCTACGTTTTCCTTTTTTGGGCAAACACTAAAGAAGTCCCAAACTGGAGACTTGAAATGTCTTCGGGGGCCGGAGGAGGCGGCGATACTGGTGGTGGTGGTCCTGCTGCTAATGACAGATGAAGTGGAGGATGTGGATTGCCGAACTTCAGTACGTTTTGCACTTTCACCACCACGAATTGAGGTCGAGGACGAGGTGGGTACCTTCTTGCGAAGAAATATGGAAGCGGTAGGTTTTGGTGTACTACTTAACTCCAAATCTAATGATTCCATTTCCATTGCCTCCTCGCCGACATCATCATCACGCTCAGCAGCTTCTCGGGATAGGGTCAAAATGTCTCTTTGCTGCATGCCCGGTGGGGCTGCAGTGACCTTTGTGATGACTGGCTCGTCGTCATCGTGAGAGGCTTCATCACCAGCAGTATCTGTCACTTCTTGTTGAGCCTCATCACACTCCATAGGTTTGAGTTTTTGGACGACCTTCCTTTTACGCTTAGGTACCGGTGTCAGATCATGGTGTGCCTCACTGTCAGACCGCAGTTGTGGTTCCCAAGCTGGATCTGTATCATCAGAAGGAGGTGGGCTTGAAGAAGATGTAGACACCCCCCTTGATCTTTTCCTTGCTAGGGATGTGGAAGACAATGAATGATCATCAGGAGGAGTGGCTTCCAATGATACCTCGGCTTCATTGTCGATTTCCTGATGTGCCCCTACTTCGGGAGGAACAACTATTGTGGGCACTTGTGAACCTCCATGCACCTTTGCTTGCGCATCTCCTTTTGCTGCCTCTCCTTCCACATGTACTTGGGCGTGTACTTGCACATGGTGTTGTTGTTGCGGCTGTGGTTGTTCAACACTTGTCAGATGAGTTACAACAACCTGTGTTGATTCAGGGACATTGCTGCTACTTTCTTGCGATGAGCCAACATCACTGGTCGATGGTGATTGGAGAAGTACACTGACTGCCTCTGAAGCACTCAAGGGCTTTGACTTAAGTTGGCGTGGTGGTGGAGGCACTGAACCCAATGGAGCAGGGGTGCTGCTCTCAGCTTGGTCCCCAGCAGATCCTGCTGCTGCAGGCGTACTTTTTTTTTTGCTCCCAAAAAAAGTGGCGGGTGGCACACCAGCCTCCTTGGTAACTTGCTTCTTCTGCTCCTTACTAGCAACTTTCTTGCTAGAGGAGCTACGGAGAACTTTCTTTGGGGGCGGGGCCATCTTCTTCAGAGCAGGTCAGACAGCAGGCCGCAGTTGCACGAATTGTAGAGTTGTCTGAGGCCAGACGTGACGTCGCGTGACGTTATGCTGCACACACACACCGCTGCAGGACTTCTTCCTGGCACTGGTGGTTCTCTTGAGTCTTGTGCACCTAAAAAAAATGGAAGACAGAGGAACATCAGTTCAGTTATAGAGCACAAAAAAATCGAAAAACACTGCAAAATCAGCACAATCCCAATCCATCCATGCCCTCCATAATGTTTAAATTCAAGACAACCCACAGAAAGACTAGGCCCATGCAAGACTCACTACCCCTGGGCATAAATAAAGGTTGAAAAGTAGGCAAAATGGTTGGAGGCCTAACAACAAAGCCTGCATTTAAAATGGCCACTTGCCTGCCAGCACATGGCCAGTGCCTGTAGCTGCACTCAAAATGGCCACCAGCCACATGGCATGTCCCTCCCCATGAACACCCCCAAAAATCGAAAAACACTGCAAAATCAGCACAATCCCATTCAATCCATGGCCTCCATGATGTTTAAATTCAAGACAACCCACAGAAATACTAGGCCCATGCAAGACTCACTACCCCTGGGCATAAATAAAGGTTGAAAAGTAGGCAAAATGGTTGGAGGCCTAACAACAAAGCCTGCATTCAAAATGGCCACTTGCCTGCCAGCACATGGCCAGTGCCTGTAGCTGCACTCAAAATGGCCACCAGCCACATGGCATGTCCCTCCCCATGAACACCCCCAAAAATCGAAAAACACTGCAAAATCAGCACAATCCCATTCCATCCATGGCCTCCATGATGTTTAAATTCAAGACAGCCCACAGAAAGACTAGGCCCATGCTAGACTCAAATACCCCTGGTGAAAAGGCCACAAGTACAGGCCCAAAAATCGAAAAACACTGCAAAATCAGCACAATCCCATTCCATCCATGGCCTCCATGATGTTTAAATTCAAGACAGCCCACAGAAAGACTAGGCCCATGCTAGACTCAAATACCCCTGGTGAAAAGGCCACAAGTACAGGCCCAAAAATCGAAAAACACTGCAAAATCAGCACAATCCCATTCAATCCATGGCCTCCATGATGTTTAAATTCAAGACAACCCACAGAAATACTAGGCCCATGCAAGACTCACTACCCCTGGGCATAAATAAAGGTTGAAAAGTAGGCAAAATGGTTGGAGGCCTAACAACAAAGCCTGCATTCAAAATGGCCACTTCCCTGCCAGCACATGGCCAGTGCCTGTAGCTGCACTCAAAATGGCCACCAGCCACATGGCATGTCCCTCCCCATGAACACCCCCAAAAATCGAAAAACACTGCAAAATCAGCACAATCCCATTCAATCCATGGCCTCCATGATGTTTAAATTCAAGACAACCCACAGAAATACTAGGCCATGCAAGACTCACTACCCCTGGGCATAAATAAAGGTTGAAAAGTAGGCAAAATGGTTGGAGGCCTAACAACAATGCCTGCATTCAAAATGGCCACTTGCCTGCCAGCACATGGCCAGTGCCTGTGGCTGCACTCAAAAAGGCCACCAGCCACATGGCATGTCCCTCCCCATGAACACCCCCAAAAATCGAAAAACACTGCAAAATCAGCACAATCCCATTCCATCCATGGCCTCCATGATGTTTAAATTCAAGACAGCCCACAGAAAGACTAGGCCCATGCTAGACTCAAATACCCCTGGTGAAAAGGCCACAAGTACAGGCCCAAAAATCGAAAAACACTGCAAAATCAGCACAATCCCATTCAATCCATGGCCTCCATGATGTTTAAATTCAAGACAACCCACAGAAATACTAGGCCCATGCAAGACTCACTACCCCTGGGCATAAATAAAGGTTCAAAAGTAGGCAAAATGGTTGGAGGCCTAACAACAAAGCCTGCATTCAAAATGGCCACTTCCCTGCCAGCACATGGCCAGTGCCTGTAGCTGCACTCAAAATGGCCACCAGCCACATGGCATGTCCCTCCCCATGAACACACCCAAAAATCGAAAAACACTGCAAAATCAGCACAATCCCATTCCATCCATGGCCTCCATGATGTTTAAATTCAAGACAGCCCACAGAAAGACTAGGCCCATGCTAGACTCAAATACCCCTGGTGAAAAGGCCACAAGTACAGGCCCAAAAATCGAAAAACACTGCAAAATCAGCACAATCCCATTCAATCCATGGCCTCCATGATGTTTAAATTCAAGACAACCCACAGAAATGCTAGGCCCATGCAAGACTCACTACCCCTGGGCATAAATAAAGGTTGAAAAGTAGGCAAAATGGTTGGAGGCCTAACAACAAAGCCTGCATTCAAAATGGCCACTTGCCTGCCAGCACATGGCCAGTGCCTGTAGCTGCACTCAAAATGGCCACCAGCCACATGGCATGTCCCTCCCCATGAACACACCCAAAAATCGAAAAACACTGCAAAATCAGCACAATCCCATTCCATCCATGGCCTCCATGATGTTTAAATTCAAGACAGCCCACAGAAAGACTAGGCCCATGCTAGACTCAAATACCCCTGGTGAAAAGGCCACAAGTACAGGCCCAAAAATCGAAAAACACTGCAAAATCAGCACAATCTCATTCCATCCATGGCCTCCATGATGTTTAAATTCAAGACAGCCCACAGAAAGACTAGGCCCATGCTAGACTCAAATACCCCTGGTGAAAAGGCCACAAGTACAGGCCCAAAAATCGAAAAACACTGCAAAATCAGCACAATCCCATTCAATCCATGGCCTCCATGATGTTTAAATTCAAGACAACCCACAGAAATACTAGGCCCATGCAAGACTCACTACCCCTGGGCATAAATAAAGGTTGAAAAGTAGGCAAAATGGTTGGAGGCCTAACAACAAAGCCTGCATTCAAAATGGCCACTTCCCTGCCAGCACATGGCCAGTGCCTGTAGCTGCACTCAAAATGGCCACCAGCCACATGGCATGTCCCTCCCCATGAACACACCCAAAAATCGAAAAATACTGCAAAATCAGCACAATCCCATTCAATCCATGGCCTCCATGATGTTTAAATTCAAGACAACCCACAGAAATACTAGGCCCATGCAAGACTCACTACCCCTGGGCATAAATAAAGGTTGAAAAGTAGGCAAAATGGTTGGAGGCCTAACAACAAAGCCTGCATTCAAAATGGCCACTTGCCTGCCAGCACATGGCCAGTGCCTGTAGCTGCACTCAAAATGGCCACCAGCCACATGGCATGTCCCTCCCCATGAACACCCCCAAAAATCGAAAAACACTGCAAAATCAGCACAATCCCATTCCATCCATGGCCTCCATGATGTTTAAATTCAAGACAGCCCACAGAAAGACTAGGCCCATGCTAGACTCAAATACCCCTGGTGAAAAGGCCACAAGTACAGGCCCAAAAATCGAAAAACACTGCAAAATCAGCACAATCCCATTCCATCCATGGCCTCCATGATGTTTAAATTCAAGACAGCCCACAGAAAGACTAGGCCCATGCACCACTCACTACCCCTGGTCAAGGCCCCAACAACAGGTCAAAAATCGAAAAACACAAAATTTTACAAAAAAAAAAAATCGAAAAACACAGAAAAATCAGCACAATCCCAATTCATCTATGGCCTCCATGATGTTTAAGTTCAAGACAACCCACAGAAAGAATCAGTCCACCCACCACTGAGTACCCCTGGGCAAAAGGCCCCAAAACAGCCCAAAAATCGAAAATCCCAAAATTTTAGTTGCAGCAACTGTAATGCCCCAAACAAACTTACTTGTAAAATTTCTAATCCAACAGTGATCCAAAGAAAGTCAAAAAGGCCTCAAATCCAAAGATCCAGCAGCATCCACAAAAAGTAATCCTTCCAGGTCCACATCCAAATGAAAAGTGACCAGGAGATGGACAAAGCACTGGGAGGAGCCTGCTGAACAGGAACAGGAAGTTGAAGACTATGGGGCACTTCCTTCCTCCCACCCCCCTGCCCCCCTCCCCAAAATGGACTCCTCGCTAAAAAAGTGCAGGCAAATGTCAAACTAAGGAGTTATTCACATAAAAATCATCATTTCTAGAAGGTTTATGCTGCTTGCTGGTGGATTTCTTGTGCAGAATTGCAAATTTATATTTTCGCTCGCCGCATCTCAAATCTCGCAATTGCGAAGTACCGCGAGACGTGATCTCGCCGTACTCGCGTTGACAAACTATCGCTGGCAAGCCGCGATGACGTAATCGCGCTCGCCAATTCCCGCGGGATCACACAGCAAGATCCAAAATGGCGCAGCACTCGCAAACTATCGAAAAAAACAACTCGGCAAACGATGATAAACGCCGCGCGCCGCAAAAATTGTATCACCAACGCCGCGCGCCGCCAAAAAAATCCGCTGCGTGCGAATTTGCGGATTTTGCGGGAAATCCGCAAATCTCGCGGATTGCGGATTTCCCGAAAATCCGCAAAATCCGCGAGCGTAACGGATTTTCCGCCCACGCTTACCTGGAACCAGGGGGGCCGGATCAGTCGGCGAGGCTTGCTTTCCTGGTTTAAAGGTGAGAGATAAAGCAGGGATTGGTAACAGGGGCGACTCCTCTATAATGGCAGAGGAGCATCGCTCCACTGCGTCAGTCGGCAAAAAATAAAATGATAATATAACAATACTATACGTTTTTTTCCACTTACTGACTGAAACAGGAAGTCTTGGGTGGGGCCAGGCCATGGCAGGGAGGAGGAGTGGTAGGTGCACTGTAAAGTGCGCATGTCAGTTTGTCCGGCCTTCTTAGGACTGCCAAACCGACATGCGCGCTTAGGGTTCTCCAAACCGGGTCTGTTGCACAGCCTGGTTAGAGAAACAGCACAAGACTCCCTAGCACTGTTTGAGTTGCAAACCTGGCGCCTCAGAACAATCCTGGCACTTCTCTCTGCTATTGAGAGTAGCACCGGGATTGGTGGGAGCCTGTGTTGGTGTCCCAGGGACTGCTGGGACACTATCAGTAGCAGGAGAGAAGAGGAGCACCGAGGTGACCAGCAGCATCGACAGCAGGACAGGAACGTTAAAAAATATATATATATATATTTCCCTAATATCCCGCCTGCTGACTTGAGTTTTGCGGCAGCCGCCACTGATTGCTAAATCTCACAGAGAATGCAGAGATGTTGTTTCTTTATCATTGGGAAAGTATGTTGAAGAAAATGCTACTAGTAGATTATTTTACAATTTTTAGCACTTCATTAAGAAATAGAATTATGTTATCGCCAAACTCTAAACTGGGTACCTTACTGCCCATATCCAGAAGCAAAGCACGGCCCCTTAATAGCCGAAATCTGAAAATGTCAGTGTCCCATATGGCAGGCAGTCATTGATTGGTAATGTGAGGGCTTGTTTTTGGCCAGGTCATCATGACTCTAACTCATTCTCCATCCTGGTCTAAATACTTTACCCAACACAGGACTAAGAGGTACTACAAAGTAGAGAGAACATGTAGATGTCATAATTGTTAGGTGGCTGTTTGCGTATGTAAAGATCAGGTGCACCTTAGCTATTTTATGACAATGTTTCATTTCTCGATGTGGACTGGATCTGCATGGCACTGCATGCCCCTACTTTTTAAATTTAATACAATCCATTTGGAGTGGTGTGGCTCACTGGTTAGAGGCGGCAGACCCGAGAGCAGAAGTCAGCCCGGGACCAGGGTTCAAGTCCCGGCGCGGCAGGGTCGTGGACCAGGGTCAGCGGACTCGACAATTCTCGCCTCAGTGCCTACTCTAACCTGGGGTCCCACTCGGCAACTCTGGGCATTAGCTTGCCTAATCTCCACAACGGCCCCATCAACGCCGGGGATGCCTGGCTCCACCTTGGGGATTCCCAGTATGGACCCTCCCACAGGGAAAGCCAGGACGGGTTCCCCAGCGGTATACAGCGCCGGGATGCCCCTTTGCTGGGGCAGCTGTGCGCTTTACAAGTATACGACATTTAACATTTAACATTTCCCTACTTTTTTATTTTAAAAATGGGTCTCAGGATAGCACAGATGGTCCTTCCTTAAAAGTGATTACATGATCATCCATCCCTGTGTGGTGCACATCTAGGAAGGCCTCAGCGGATGCTCTACCTCCTCCACTCTATCTGAGGGCTGGGGCCTGCCCAGCAACACTGTAGGGGCTGTAAATCTTAGGTAAACATGCAAAATTGCTACCTATGATGACCCTGGAGTGATAAACACTCATCTAGTGAAGCTACTGTCCTTATTATGCTAAAACACGAATTTGCTTTTGTTTTCTAATGATTACAGTGCATATTGTATACACAAGAATCATGATGGTTCAATAAATATTGAAATGCCTTGTTGTGTCATTCTTGTATGTATCTCTGGGTTTGTAAGAGTGACTAAGAGAAACGGTTCTAGGTCTGCTACCACGATTTCCTGAGGAGATCAGGTTGGCATGCTTTAAGGTTGCACATTCCATTTGTTACCTACATTTGTTTGGGGTACTTATGGTCGCACTGTGGGCTAGCAGGACTACAGGCCAACATACCCTCAGGGCGTGCACGGATTCAGTCTGGCACAATCCCTGAAGTCTATATTGTCCAAACAAATGCACAGTTTACCACTGAGGTACATCCCGTACTACACTGCCTGCCCCCACTGTGACCCTTACAAAGGTCACATCTGGATGCATTTTTGACCCTACCCTTGACCTCATCTGCCCTTTATATTCGGGCTCACCCAGATTGACCACGCCACCAGGAAAAGAAGAGGGCTTCAGCGTGGAATTCCTGACTGACTGTGCCCAGCCGCTCTCCACCCAGCTAGACCTGGAAGATAGGATGAAAGGAGGCTGCAGTAGAAGAGGTTGTCCACTGGTCTCTGTGCCAGTGCCTTCCCAGCCCACCAGCCTCTGCTGGAAATCGTACTCCTTTACAGCTCTGCTCCTTTCTGAGCCCTGGGGCCTGCAAGATCAGCCTTGACTTCCAGGAGCCGACCTCAGCACTCTATAAAAACAAACAAACATGCAAACACCAAGTAAGTTGCACACAAGAAACCTGAGTGTTTTGTTTAAATAACTGTGGAAAAAGCTAATGTGATTCTTGTCAGCTGTTTTCCTTATTTTAGTCTATGCAATGTAAACCGCGGCTCTATCTGTTTTCAGGGACATGGTCTTTTGAAACTTTCCTTCTTACCTTTTGTGAGTATATAAGCAGCCTGAGGTGTCCAGTTCTGTGACCTCTTGGCACCACAGCCCCTTTTATACCCCATCCAGAATCGGGCTGGGAAATCAAATAGGCACCAAATTAAAAGTGCCCTCTTAGTAAATGAGATATGCAAACAAGCATCTCGCCTTTGGGACTAATTCGGTTTGCTAAATTGTTCTTAGCGACACTTTACAGCGTCACCGAAATGCTACTGTATCACTAGAAAAATGAAAGTTGGATGTATCCTTCACTTCCTGAAAGAAAATCTTGCCTTTTCTTCTCAAGAGCTCTCTCACGTTTGTTGTGGGGAGGGGAGTTAGCCAAGACACAGAGGGGCATATTATCAAGGGGGTTTATCTCCGCTTTTTTGGCTTTAAAAGCCAAGAAAGCGGAGATAAAATTATCTCCCTATTACCAAGCTGTCGCTAACACCAGTTAGCGACAGCTAGTAGGAGATAGCGACCATCTTGGGCCCCACTTTGCATGTCAGTGATATTTATCACTAATGAGATGCAAAGTGGGCGTGCCAAGATGTTAGCGACTGAAAACAGTCGCTAACATCGCTATCTCCTATTACCAACTTTTGGAGATATTCGCGCTAAGCGGGAATATCTCCAAAAGCTAACACCTGCCCTGAGCAGTTCTTAGCCATGTTATCCAATGGGAGGTGGATAACATGGCTAAGAGCATTTGCTCGATAATGCATGAATATCGCTGACTTTTCAGCGATATTCATGCATTTCGGCCGTTTTTTATCGCATTTGCGATAAACCTTGTTAATAGCAAGGTTTATCTGCGATAAAAATCGCCGATGTGCGGCGATAATTTTTGTCTCTAAACAAGTTAGAGACAAAAATTATCGCTAGTTGTTGGTAATATGCCCCAGAGTTCAATAGGTATCCTTTGCGGGACACATGAATGCATAATGGTAATGTTTGGGCAGCTAGCTGGCTGACAGGAATTGGAAGAGGTGTGCCTGTTTTGTGTGAGTCAGATCAGGTTCTACTGAAAAAGTCCCTTTCTCTTCTGAGTACTGTTTAACCCCTCCCTTGCTCTTTGTGAGGGCAACAAAGGCACATCTGTGATCAGGAGGAGGGTGCCCAGTGACCACATTTCCAATCCCATATTCTGGTAGTGCTAATATACCACGACAGGGAATTTGCTACTCTGGGGCCATAAGTGTGTCAGGGAAATAAGGCAAGCCAAATGTGCAGTAGAGGCTGTGAGACACATAAACTGTGCTTAAAAATCCAGCCCCCACAGCCACAGTCTACTCACAGGCCTGCAGCATCACATGCTTGCTTATTTACTGTTGTTCTGCTCAGCTCACAAGTGTGTGAATGTATTTATGGGATTAATGATATTAAATGCATTCAAGGTGGGCTGGGTTGCTCTGGGTCTCAGACAGGGTAATAATTAAATACAGACATTTAAATGGCTCCCTTTTGCGCCCGGTAATCATGTCCTTAACTTTTCAGGCAAAAGCACTCATTGATTTCTGAACAATGAGTGTAAAAGCGTTAAGGCAACCACAGATGCAGCACTATGGTCAGAGTTGCCGACTTTGGAACTGGGGAACGAGGTTCATCCTTCATGACCAGTCCACAGGACTATTCTCCTGAGGGAGCACATTCGCATGCTAGACCTTAGAAGGCCCGCTAGACCTTAGAAGCCCTAGTCTTTTAGCACCAGCATGTGGACCCTAGCGATGGCTAGTATGGGTAACCTTGAAGGCCTGTCCACCACAATCCATATTGAAGTTCACCTCCAGTTTTGCGGGCAGGCCTATGAAGCAGCAAACCCTAGAGCAACAGTGACTTTGTCACTGAGGTCACAGGACCCTTGAGGCCAGTCTTCCTTGCCCTTAATTCCTCCATTGGCCTTGTTCCCGCAGTAGTAGAGCACCTCCCTAGGGATTGGCAGTGCAGGATTTGCGCACATACCAAACTAATTTCACAAGCTTCACTGCCCCTCTACTTCATGCACAAGCACTTTTAACGTGTGCTGCCTGCCTTGAGGCCACAGGCATTATGCGGCAATGGAGGACAAAATTATGTTGCATTGTTGACAAAATTATGCAGTAAAGAAAGGCTGCTGCGTAATGTGATTCATTTTTGGATACTTTATTATTTTGACATTTTTACACATACTAACAGTCTCTGCAAAGAGTACAAAGTACCCGTGCAACATACAAATGCTGCAGTGAGAAAGAGAAAGGTGACCAGTCAACCTTTACAAACTGTCCTCCTCTTCGCTAAACACAAGTTATATATTTAGTAACTTTTGATCTGTTTGAGCTACAAATAATTTTAAATTCAAAATCAATAGATTATGCAGCAGATAATGTATTATGGGACAAATGTGGCAGAGCCATCATTATGTGGAAAATATTTTCACAGTAGAATATTTTGCCATTTATGTTTGAACTTCTATTGTGCAGTCTCTGTGGGGGTATTTCTAGACACCTATAGTACTCAATATTTGCACCTACAGTGAATAAAGTAATCCAGACCACATACTCCTCCAATCTTTGGCCTCTGAGCAGCGTACATCGAGCAACTCTCCAACATGGTAATTGCACTTTACATTTTACATGGAAGCGTGATGGAGGGATATACAAGTGGTAAAAAACTAACAGCACCCAGTGGTTAATTTGTGAAAAGAAAGAGTTTCAGTACACAAAGCTCTGCTCAGAAGGCAGCCTGGTGCAATTAAACGTTAGCACTCTGAATACCAAAATCCACTACCAGACAACCCCTGCCCCCTTTTCTCACTGTTGCAGGTTCCTGATTTCTCCCTTGTGGTGGTCTTTCTCTCCTTCCCTCTTTCAAATGTGTGTGTTTGCCCCGTCACTAAATATCTGATGCAGGAAATTAGAGTGGGTACCCAAATATAAGTGCCAGTGGTCCCCACCGGCTCAAAGTAAGCACTGACAGCACCAAAGGAAAAAAAGAGGATGCAAGGAAGTACATGCAGAAGGAAAGAGTAAAAATAAAGTGATGAAGAGGATGGAGATGGCATGTGAGATGCAGATGTTTTTTTTTTTAAAACGCACATCAGAGTTATCTGCCGAATCATACTACACATTGTTACAGGAGCAAGTGACTTTCATAGGTATCCTCTGAGAAAATGAGAAAAATGCAAAACACATTATAACCAAGCCCCCCTAACTACCCTCTCCCTCTACCCACCCCCCGAAGTCACACAACATCCACGTAGTCCATGTCACTGCCTTGATATATAGCAATGGAATCTCAGGGCAATCAAACATTCCTCCCCGAGACCCCACTCCACCCTGCACCCCCACATCCCAACGTACATCAAGACTTATCCAAGTGGGTGGGCCTCCATTGCAGTTGGTGGCTCCAGCCACAAGTTACAACCCCCTGTAATCCACCCATCTTTTCCTTATTTTGAAATGTTTGCGTGGGCAGCCCCTGGCCACGAAAATCCCCTGGTCACGAAAACAGGCTGATCCAGCCCCATACAAAAATCTAAGCCGTTTTTCCATGTGGTCACAGATGGGGCCCGCGGCGTCTTCCATGCTCTGGCGATATATCGCTTCGCCAGCGTGAAGCCAAGTTGCATGAGGTGTTGTTTGAAAATGTTAACCCCTATGCCCACCATGACATGAAGAAGAGCCAGCTGTGGCATTCGGGGGAGCTCCAATCCCGGACTTCTGACAGGCATGAAACACCCCCCTCCAAAACCGATCCAGGGAAAGGCAGTGCCAGGTAGTATGTATGAATGTACCCTCCCAACCACATCTAAGGCACTCCGGGGAGGCGATCAATCCCACTCGGTACAGTCGACCTCGAGTAAAGTAGAACATGTGCAAGTATTTAAGCTGGATGAGGCAAAGACACATGGCTATGGCCACTTCCCTTGGCGCTGCTAAATCCTCCCTCCAGTCCTCCTCCAGCCCGCCCACATCCGTCCCCCAGTCCCATCGCAGCTTTTGAAGGGAGGTGGAGCAGTGTATAACCAGGGATTGATAGATCTGGGAAATCTTCTTGGTCTCCAGATCCTCCATAAAAACTCTCGCCTCCAGTGGACTAAATTCAGGGAGAGATTCCAGGCCTTTGAGGCTAGGGGACAGGGTGTGGCGAAATTGGAGATATTTATAGAATTGTGCCTGGGGCATAGAGCATAGCTCCAAGCGATTGGCATCCCCCACTGGGGAATATCCCTGTGAGCGGCAGCCATTGATCGAAACTGAACCCATGAGCCACCATTGCGTCTTCTTGTGAGTATGTTCACGATCTTGAGGGACCATTCATCAGCTGCACCTACTGCCACCCAGTCTAGCTCAAACTCCATAATCGACCCCACAAGCCCCCAGTCCTTAAACTCGCTACTCTGAACTGTCGCTCTCTCCCTAAACACGCGATGCTAATTAACCATCTCATAGAAGACCATGAGATCGACATTCTGTTCTTGACGGAAACGTGGCTCTCTCCACATTCGGAGGCAGATATGGTCCTGGCCACCCCACCAGGCTTTCTCATCCAGTCTCTACCTCGCCCCTCAGAAAGGGGTGGTGGTGTCGCCATCATTCACCGGGATTATCTCCCCTGCAAAACCAACGATGCGCAAATCCTTGACTCGGAAAGCCTCCAGTTCACAATTAAGTTGGACCCGACTAACTCACTTACAGGCCTCCTAGTGTACCGCCCTCCCGGCCATCCAGGTCCTTTTTCCAGTGCTCTCCTGGACACGCTAGCATCACAGGCCCACTCCATCACCAATTTCATGATCTTAGGAGACCTGAATATTCATTTTGATGACCCTCTTGATACTGGGGCAGCCGACTTGATCACTGACCTGGCGGCTTTTGACCTCCACCTCTTAAACTCCGGAGCGACACATAACAAAGGTCACTTGCTGGACCCGGTGTTCACGAGCACCCCCACCATGCAAGCTAGCGAGTCCCTGCCCCTCCCTTGGACGGACCATTTTTTAGTCCCCTTCCAACTACCAGGACCTTTCAGGAAACCTCAAAAACCTCCCACTTACACCAGAGACAGGGCTTGGTCCAAGCTCCCCACGGAAGACTGGGCCAGGACACTAAAGTCAACTACCCCTGCTTACTCAGTAGATCCGGCCATCGCCGATAGTAAATTCAGAGAGTGGATCACTACTTCCCTGGACTCCGTACTCCCATTTAGAACCCGGGAGGATAAAAATGGGAAACCAGGATCCGCCCCGTGGTACACCCCAGAACTTCGGATGCTACGCAAAAGTTTCAAGAGAGCCGAGCGGCTATGGAGGAAAGACTGGCAGCACGCCAGCAAGGAAGCTTACCAGAACTCAGTTAGAATATATAAATCTGCCCTTAAACGCTCTAAAGCTTCCCATTACGACACTCGGATAAAAGAATCCACCAACTCAGCAAGGGAATCCTTCCTTATAGTAAAAGAGCTATTGAAAATTCCAACCACTCCTTCCTCCAACACCCCCCCGTAGACCGAAGCAACGAACGAGCTACCTATTTTAATGACAAAATTGCCCGTATCTTAGCATCCCTCCCCCCTCCCTGTTTCTCTAACCACATGGACAATGAATCACCCCTCAGCCAGACAGGAAGCAGTATGCGCCCCCAACTAGCGACATTCAGGGCAGTAACCTGCATCGAGGTAGATGTAACCATGGCCAAAATGAAAAGCGGATCACCTTTGGATCCCGCACCTATTAGATTTCTCAAAACCGTAGCCCCCGTCATCGTTCCTACGATCACAGCGCTTATTAACAGCTCGCTTGCCCAAGGATCTGTTCCCACTAGCTGGAAGAGCGCAGTGGTGAAAGCACTCCTAAAAAAACCCCAGCTGGACCCAGCAGATATGGCAAATTACCGGCCAATTTCACTCCTCCCTAGCATTAGCAAGGTAGCCGAGAAATTGGTCAATGGACAACTGTCTCAGTTTCTCGAGGTAAATAACATCCTTCAGCAATCCCAAACTGGGTTTCGCCCTGGCCATGGCACAGATACCGCCCTTCTGGCCGTCATCGAGGAGGCAAGGCGCATTTTGGATTCAGGAGGGTCAGTGGCAGTGATCCTCCTGGATCTCAGTGCAGCCTTCGACACAGTTAACCATCGTGTTCTTCTCCATCGGTTGGCGGCAGCAGGGCTCACTGGGACGGCGCTCAGGTGGATAGAGTCCTTCCTTGCCGGGCGCTCGTTCCAGGTTTGGGACGGCAATCACCATTCGACCACCCTCCCCCTCACGAGCGGGGTTCCCCAGGGATCATCCCTAAACACTATGCTTTTTAATGCCAATATGGCCCCCCTTGAAGATGTGGTGACACCCTTCGGGATTAAAATAGTGAGTTATGCTGATGACACACAGCTGGTCGTCTCTCTATCCCAACTGGACGACCACCCAGATAATCTGGCAAACTGCCTCACGGAAATCCACAGCTGGATGTGTGAATCATCACTCAAATTAAACGGGTCAAAGACCGAAGTTATGCTCATGGGAAAGCAATGGGTGACCATCCCCCCATCGGTCTGGCCAGACGTGTTCGGGGAAATTCCCACCCCGAAACAAGAAATTAAGACCCTAGGAGTCTGGCTAGAACCCGAGCTTTCAATGAAAACGCAAGCAGCCAAAACAGCAGGAACCTGTTTTGGGCTTATGCGCACCACCCGCAGGATTCTCCCCTTACTCCCGCCCGCATCCAGAAAACTCCTAGTCCAAGGGCTAATATTGTCACGGCTGGACTACAGCAACATGGTTTATCTGGGAGCCCCAGAGGCCACCATGGCTAAACTGCAACGAACACAGAATGCCGCAGCCCGACTACTTATGAACCTTCCCCCCAGAGTGTCAGCTAAACCAGCCATCAAGACCCTGCACTGGCTTCCAGTGCGCCAAAGGGTGAATTCAAAGCCATGTGCACTGCATACAAACTGATTAATGGAGCTGGCCCTTCGATCCTCAGTGACCTGGTAACTCCTTATAAAGCCCCCAGATCCCTTCGGTCTGAGAATGAACATCTGGCCAACATCCCTAAATACAAAAAGACACGTACTGGAGGCCGACGCTTCTCCGTGAAGGCTTCCACCGGTTGGAACGGCCTCCCCCGCACCCTCAGATTGGAACCCAGTTATCTGATCTTTAGAAAAAAATTAAAAACACTCCTATTCCCTAAATAAATGTCCCCTCCCCTATCTTCCCTCTCCTCTGGATAACAACCATTACAGCGCGGGGATGCCTTCGGGTAACCAGGCGCTCTACAAGTAGTTAAATAATAATAATAATAATAATGAGAGTAACAGGAAGAATCCCAGCATCATATTGAACTATTTGCATATCTCATCGCTTAAAGCTTCAGCATATTATCAGCTCCTACCTTATTTTACCAGAGACTGGATGAAGTTCTGGCCGCCAGCCACCCGCGATGTCGTCTGAGTTTCTTCTTCGATGTACGGAGGTGACAGTTTTCTTTCTAGAAACATCGTCCCCCACTGCCGCCCACACGGACAGACTCAGGCGTGGATTTGCCGCCGAGCCCGACAGCCGGATAGGAGCGACCTCGATGGACGCTTGAGGAGCCTGTCCTAGCTTGAAGAGGACAGAGGCCATTTGGGCTCTGGAGTCTCGTTGCGGCCCCTGTCGTCAGCAGGATGGGAGTGATCACGATGGATGCATGAGGAACCTTGTCTGGCTGGAAGAGAACCGAGACCATTGAAGCTGGAGGGTCTCGGTGCGGCCCCTGGCATCCGGCAGGTCGACACAGTGGGATCCCTCTACCGTGGCAGCCGCGGACTCCCTGGTTTCTCAGGCCTCAGGTCTCTCTTGAAAATCCTTGGTGCTGCACCGGCTGGCCCCCGATGTTAGCAGACGACAGGGTAGTTGGGTCTCCGCAGCAGCAGGCCCTAGTGCCCTAGTGCAGGGCTTCAAGATCTTATACCGTGGTCTCAGCATGCCTCTGAAGCCTGGGAGGGAGAATTCAGGACTCCTGCGCTGCAGCAGCAGCGGGCCCTTGGAGGCGGCAGCACGGAGCTACAGGACCTAGGGAGTACAGCAGCAGCGGGCCCCAAAGCACCCACGGCGTGGTGGTGGAGCCTCCTGGGCCTCTTCGAGCGGCAGCAGGAGTCTGTCCCAATGCAGCTGCTTTCCCTCCTCCAGCGGGGCTGTCACACTCCCCGGATGCCCATGGAGGTGGTTCCCAATGGAGCAGGATCCCCCCACAGCAGCTCGGGGCATAGCGCCTGCTGATCGCAGTGAATGTTTGTCAAAAACCCCTCGTAGAGAGGTTGAGGTGCAGCTCCGCCCCCTGCAGGATCTACGCACACACAACACAGATAGCGCGTTCGTTGTATTTCCCATAACGGAAACCTCAACCCTAGATTTTTTTAAAGATTACTCATACAGTGGCCAATACAACCGTGAATTTGAACACCTATGCACCAAAGTGGCATGAAGCGGCCAGCAAAATCAGCAAATTAATCCTCATCAGATACGACTACAGCCACGACAGCGCGACCGAGGTACTGTACCTATGCTCATCTAACTTTGTCTGTTTTACTCTATTCCACATATGCTTAAGTAGGTCAGTGGCTCATGGTTTTTTATTATTTCAAAATGGCAGTATGGGTCTTCACCTACTCCAAAATGGTTGATTGTTTATAAAACAATGGGCAAGGGGCCTCCCCCACCCACTTACTGGTCACCTCTAAGTGGGTTTTACAACACTTATTTTTGGTTCTAATTTCACTGCATCTGAAATAGGACCATAGTTGGATGGACAGCAAAGCATGACTTCTCTAGTTCTCCCTCATCTCTCCATCAGTTTGATGGACAGTAAAACAGGACTTCACTGCCCCCTCCACAATCAATGGAAACAAACAGAGGATCTCATAACTATCTAGGAAGACCTCGACTAAGGAGTCGGCCATCTTAGACTGCCTTAACCATAGTGTTTATGCCCCGATTTACCTTAGCCCCAGCCAGCTACCGACAGTTCCTCTCCCTCACCTCACGCAAGACTTTCGTACACACTTTCCATACACACTCAGGCGCCCTCCCCAACGTGCCTACTCTCTGTGCATATCACGAAACTCACAGGCACACATATCTACCTCAGCCATTAATAATTTAGTCACAGCAACAGTTGTTAATTTATCCCTCCCCTACCCACCTCCTTTCCCAACTCTTAACACAGGTCTCCACGGTTCCTTCATGACTCTTGTACACCCATACACAGACTCATACTTCTGCCCATAATATATTAGTCATAGCAGTTTTTGTTAATTTCATCCTCCCCTAGCCACCCTCCCTCCCTAACTGCTCGCACAGGAACCCATGGATCCCTCCTGTGCCCCATACATCCATATATACTCTTACGCCTTCCTCACACTCTTGCACCCTACTCTTCAGCGCATAACATGGAACTCACAGGCATACATAATTACAACATCATTTATCACCCCACACTTAAAAAAAAATCTGCCAAACGCTTCAAGCATCATTTTTTTAAATCACACCCGGAAACTCCCTTCACTGATCCCTATTTCTCATTACACAACGGGATCACAACCACTGATATCATTTCCCACACCAAACGTAGAGCCCAATGGAGGAAAGCATTCCTAGCCTTACTCTCGATATCTTCCACTAGGAAATCCACTCATGGTCTAGTGATTTCTATTGCACCATCCTAACTCTTCCAAGCGACAGCAACCATCACCATCTACAATAAGGGAACAATACTCATTCAATCCACGGACCGTAGTTTATATCTACTGGATAACATCTTCCCCATTATTAAAGAACAAGTGTCTAATCCCCATACCACTACCCAATCCACTTCTACCCCCAATACACAAGATGTCACAGTTCCTACCCCCTCTGTTACCCTCTTCCCCCCTCTTCCTCGACAACCTCGGATATCGGATCCATACGCCTCCTCCACCATGACTACCCCTCCCACCAACGCACCTCACCTCCCCTAACCCTCACACGCGACCTCCACCCCGCACGACTGAGACAACATATTTACCCCCAACTGAATCTGAACCCCTCTGGGTACGATCATAGCTCTCCCTTCCTTCCACCTGCCAGCCACAACAACAATTCTGACATCTATATCAACTATTCTCTCATCCACATACGCACACCGCCTCCTATTCTACTTATTCCTGCACCAGAGCACACACCTAACCAGGCCAATGCAAAGCCACCCACATCTATATCCCAGACATCTACCCCAGTCATAACCGTTCCACACCAGACTGGATGAGATTATGTCAGTACTTCACCAAATCAAAGAGGAACTCCACGTTCTAAAAGAGTTGATTTTAAGCCAACCATGGTGCTCAAGATCCTCAAGAACTTTTATATCAAGCAAGCTCCCTACTCACCTTCCACTCACCCCCAAACATATTCTACCCTGCTGGAAATCAATTCCCTCCTGTAATTCTGCTACCCACCCAATGGGAAGCATCAACCCATTTTCGGAGAACAACCTACGCTCTCTTCTACCCTCCTACGAACCTGCTCCTACGATACCCATATCTCCCGCACACATGCCCATCCCTACTATCCCCCCCAACCCTCACAGGTCCTCCACATACAGCAATAGAGGAATCATCAACAATAATCTTAGTAGAGTCACACTCATTCAGGATCCCACCTCTTCCCTCATTACACCCCGTCTTAAATGCACACTCCTGAATTGTAGATCAGCCTCTAGACACGCAGCGGACATAGCTGACCTCATTATCGCACGACTTGGACCTGATAATGGTAACCGAAACCTGGCGAACAGAATCCTCCTCGCCACTCATCGACATTCTAGTACCCCCAAATTACAACATCATCATATTGGACAGGAATGGTAAGACAGGGGGAGGAATCGCATGTATACACCATAACAACATCTCTGTAACCAGAGCCATATCCCCAGTATTCCCCTCCTGTGAATACATATGCCTCGACATTAACAGCAACGGCAATCCATTATGCTCTTTACACCTTATCTATCATTCACCTAGTGACAACCTCATCTTCACAGAACACTTCATGGACATGGTCACAACGAACACCGGACGTTAAAACACCCAAATATTCCTTGGCGACTTCAATCTCCATTGGAATGACCAGAGTGACCCAGTGGTCAATAGTCTCAAAAACTTCCTCGGCGCTTTAGACCTCACACAAATTTGCAACAGCCCTACACACAATAAAGGTTCAATCTTGGATTTAATTATCTTCAAAGGCGACTCCATTCAGCTTGAGTCGATCCAACCCTGTGATTGGTCTGATCATCACCTTCTTTATCAATGAATCAGTGAACCTTAATTTGGTTCAATCCACAAAACCAGAGGTATGGAAAAGAGACTTGCAAAAACTTAACCCTAACACTTTACCTTCTTCCAGTTACAATCTACTTCTGCCCACTGCCGGCTCCTCCAACGTACATGATCTCACCAACCACTACCTCAACTCTATGACCTCGATAATTAATGAGGTTGCTCCCCTTCAACTAAAGAGAGTTTCCACGAAAGTCTCAAAACCCTGGTACAATGGTCTACTTAACGAAGGTAGACGTTCTCTGAGAACTTCGGAACGCACTTGGAGATCAGTCCCATCCGCTAAGCACCTCAAAATTCTAAGACAAAAAAGAAATGCATACTACAGAAAGATCAAGCGCACAAAAGCAGACTTCTTCAGCCACCACTAGACCAAGCAAGAAAGCCTCCAATAAAACTGTTTGAGTTCATCAAAACCCAATCTAAGGATGAACCTCAATGACTACAAGACACAGCTGATCCACAACCGACCTGTGAAGAATTCTCTACCTTCGTTAATCTAAAGACTGATAACATCAAGAAAGATCTCCTCAATGACCTAAGCTTACACTCTATTCCTCACATCAAAACATCCCCTCTACTCCGAACTTCGTCACACTAAACCCCTGCAAAGTTCGGCCTAAAAAACAACACTGCATGATATTTCTTTGACACTTACACTATAGGCAAGATTCTCAGTACCCTGAAGCCGGCCAATCACCTTACCGATCCTGTCCCGCAAATGCTGTCAAAGACTTAACCCCACTGCTTCTGCCTCTCTGGACCAAAATCATTAACGGTTCACTTTAACAAGGTTGCATCCCGGACACCCTTAAAGTGGGACAGGTATCACCCATCCTAAAGAAACCCACAGCTGACCCTATGGACCTAAACAACTATTGCCCTATTTCCAATATTCCTACCTTGGCCAGACTGTTGGAAGCATGTGCACACCATCAATTGACAAAACACATTGATCACTTCGACCTTCTTAACAAACACCAATCAGGCTTCCGCTCAGGCCACAGCACGGAATCAGCTATGACACACATAATTGATGATGCGCTACAAATACTTGATCAGAATGGTACATGCCTACTCATCCTTTTAGACCTCTCCTCAGCCTTTGATAAGGTCGAACACGACAACTTGATAGATCTGTTGAATCACAGTATGGGTCTATCAAGGTCAGTGATATACTGGTTTACCTCTTTTCTTCAAAACCGGATGCAGAAATTCAAGCCTCTAATGTGCAATAGCACATGTACGGAGACGATACCCAACTATACCTTAAGATACACACCCCTGAAGACATTAAACTGCTTAACACAACGCTTGGGAACACCCAGACGTGGCTGACAGAGAAACATCTCAAATTGAACGCTTCAAAAACAGAATTCCTCCTAATTGTCTCACCTGCCAAAGTCCCCACCATGCATGATTGTTTCAAACATCTTAATGCAGTCAACGTTCAACCAACCATTGTGGACTCAGCAAAATCATTAGGTATAACCCTCAACTGCAACCTCAATATGCAGAAACACAGTAGCAATGTAACTAGGGGAGCCAACTTCCAGATAAATACACTGAGGAAGCTGAAACCCTTTCTGCCCGCTAATGACTTCTAGATGGCAGTTCAAGCTCTAGTTATCCCTTGGGTGTATTATGGAAGTGTCGCTCTCTGCGGCCCCCTAAAGCGACAACAGCATCCCTAAGAGCCTCCATTAATGCTGCAGCGAGACTCATCACTCGCTCAAAAAGAAGGTCCCACATCTCCCAGACTTAAAATCTTTGAACTGGCTACCATTTAGAGCCAGAATTCACCTGAAAATTGCGTGCATGACGCATAAGGCCATACATCACAATGCACCCGGATACCTCACACTGAAACTGACAATCTCTGGTGGTACTAGATCCACAAAAAGTGCAGAAAACCTTCTACTGAAACCACAAAGATTCAAAAAGAAAAAAACTTGTAAACAATCCTTCTCAAGGATGGCGCCTAGAATCTGGAATGCACTACCTCCAGAAACAAGACTTATTTCCTCCACTGCTTCTTTCAAAAAGGAGGTAAAATTGATTCTCATGGCAAAATTCACATGAACTTAGACTAAGGAAATTCTGAGAACCCTCGCAACTTCACCAGAATTCCTTTTATGACAAGGGTCAACTAGACTATGTAGGCACTATAGTTGCCATTGCTTTAACTCAATGTGTCTTCATTGTCTTACACCTTTTTGCTCTACGTTGCACATGATGTTATGTTTACCTGATCTTTCTGCTTTATTTGTTGTATAAGTAACCTCTTTGTTGTATAAATAACCTCTTTGTTTGTAAAGCGCTCTGATATCCGCAAGGGTTTTGTTTGTGCTCTATAAAACTTTCAAAATAAAATAAATAAATAGAGAAGTCCTTCTGTAGGTCCTGAAACTTGACGCTGTGCCTCACATAACATACCCCAGTGTCGAAAGGCCAATATCATCCCATCCCCAGAAGTCCTGCAGGGCTACCAGCTCTGGTAAGTGCCCATTGTTTCAAAGCGGGGTCCCCCTAGTCAAAGTATTCCACCAACCCATGCGGTGCAACGCCTGTCGCCATATCAGGAAAACCACCTGTGTGGCTGACGGCATCTTGCCTCGCAACGGCGCCGAATACAAAATGGTATGCAACGTATGAGATGCCATGAGTAGTCGTTTCAGTGCATACGCCGGATCCCTTCTATCTCCATACCACCACTCATTGAGGACAAGCAGGTGCGAGGTGCGAGGCCTGATAATATGAAAGGATGTCCGAGGACGTGAGACCTCCACAATAGGGAGATAGGAAACATGTTCTTAGGGCCACCCCCATCACCCGTCACCCGCAACGTCACCGTGAAGTTTGTATAGAGAAGCATTGAATAAGAAAGAAAGCGCGGGCCCAAGTTAAGTCTGCGTAGCAATGCAAATAAATACACCCAACTCAGGGAGTCAAACGCCCTGTCCATATCAAAGAAGCAAGTTGGATGGTGGAACCTTTCTTAACGGAGCACCTGACCACAATAGCCAAATTAATATTTTCCCTCTAAATGTCACTAAGGGAGTAGTGTGCACACTGACAACCACCCACCATCACAATGGCAGTTCTATATAGAACTTGATACAAAACGTAATTTTAAGCAAAGGTGCACCACAACAAAGACATGTATATGCTAAGGTCTTCTAGTCTGCACACAAGATATATTCAGAGAAAACATTTTTTCATATGAAACAGACAAGAAAATATTTTCTCAAAAACAGATTTTTCTTTATTCACTCCAAATGTTAAAGGACACAGCCGACGCGTTTCGTCCCTTCGGGGACTTCTTCAGGGCAAAGTAAATAGTAGAAGCTCCTTGAGTGCGATGATGTATTGTTGGTGAAGCAAGGTAGTAACAAGGTGACCAGGTCGTATATGGTCTCAGGATTACTGGTTCGAAAGCATCAAGTGTATCGTTCGGTTCAATAAATAGGACGTTATTCTGTTACAGTTGGTCAGGGGACCCAAAATTCATGGGACTAGCATCCATTGGTTGATTAAAAGATACGGATGCGTGTTTTGTAATGAAGCATCCAAAGGAATCAGTTCCTACAAGGATTACGGCGAGTCAACGGTGCTTGGCCCTTTATTCAGTGGCTCCTATCGGCATTACCCCTATATGTTTATTTATATTTTACTTTTCGTTATGTTATGCAGCAGTCCGTATTGGCTCGAATCCAGCGGCCGACTCGTCAAACACGAGATGTTCCAAAAAACGTCCGTAGTCCCCTTCCCGTCTTCCCCAGTTCGTATAGAGCCTGGCTCTGCCGATAGGAGCCACTGAATAAAGGAATGATCAGTACTGTCTAGCAAATTCATGTTAACTTATATTTAACATTCCCTTCTTTAACTGAAATATTTCGCTGATCGTGCTATTGTAAACACTCAGCAGTAATGGCAGGAGATTGTTTCTGATCTCAGACCAGAAAGATGGGCCATCATCAGACCACAGCACTGCAAGGCCCGAGAGGGATCAGGTTCGCTGCTAGATCAGACAAAGTGGTGTCACTACACAGGCTGCAGAGCATAGTTGTTGCAGAATCTCTGAAAGTGGCGTATGCTGACCAAATCTCCAGCTACCCTTTGGCCTGCCACAAAAGATGCTGCTAATCCAATCCTGAGGTATTGCAGTCTTTGCCTTTCTTCAATTCAACATCAAGTTTTAAAGAGGCAAAGAGTTGCTGCCAGTTTCTGAGACTCTCCACAACAGTTCTTCAAATTTATTCAGACAAGCTTGTTGATACAAATGATGCAGCATTTCATTCCCCCATTATCCCATTGTACAATGACATCTAAAATTAATATTTTCAAGTAAATGTCTTTAGTGTAGTTTTTTAACCTAATATTTGTGCGGCGCGCACACCTTGCTTACAACAAATTTCTCCAATTTTTAAACTACAGACATTTAACATTGCGTGCTCATTGGCGTTGTGTCTATCCCAAACAGCGCATGTGACACTTAACAACAACAAAATGGGACAACTTTCTGCCTGACTATTAGCACAGCCTTTTGAATTGCATTTGCAAAAAAATCTTTTGGACCATTTTTTTGACTTTAAAGTTTTTTTAACGCACTTTGCGCTTGATTCGTAATCCACTTTTTTGTTTGAAATAATTCCTGATCCACATGCAAGGAACCACCATTTCCCAAGTTCTAATGCTCCTGCTTGGCCATTCGAGCCTTTCTTCAAAAACATAACTAATTTATCAGTTTATTAACATCCAATGCATTTCGGGCCTCTGGGGCCCTTCGTCAGGGAAAACTGGAAATAACAATTGAACATGCTTTAATATTCCATTTGCCAATACATGCAAACAAATCTAATGTTTAAAAATTACACCACTCTTCCTGGTTTCGACAACTCATTAAAAACAAGCATTGGCATAGCCAATAGGTCTCGCCTTTGGGAACACGTCGCCAGCAATTTTAAATTGTTTAGTGTTGCACTTGAAAAACTGTCATGTAAATATTCAATGAATGTTAATGTGAATGCATCATGGGAGGTGTATTGTTTCAGGGAAGCTCAGGAGTTTAAGTGTCACAGGTGTGAATTACGTGAAGAGTAGGGGGAGGGCTGCTTGAGAGGAGGGGTTAATGTGCAGATTAAATGCAGGGGGTAGCAAAGGGAAAGGGGAGATGTCTTTTTAGAATGTAGTGTGGAGGACGATTGCTTGGTAGCAAGTATGATAAGAGAACGTGAAAGTTATAGGAGAAAGTGGTAGACGCTGTCTCAAATGCAAAGTAACAGGAAGTCTGTATTGGAAGGTGGGGTTGAAAGGGAGCAGGCTCTGGGTTGGCGAGAAGGGTTGGATAGCATGATGTGGAAAAGTAATAGTAATGACGAGATTGTGTTGTTTAAAATATGGGGAAAGAAGGGAGGATGAGATGGAAGTTTCAAACAGTGGGGGTTAAAGTATGGCTATTAGTTAACGAGTGTCAGGAAGTTGTATTTGATATTGCTTAAGCTAAGAACTCGAGTTTGGCTGAGACACCAGGGGGAGGCTCTGTTCAGCGAGAAAAGAATGCATTAAATATTTGTAATGATTTGTCGAAACCAGGAAGAGCGGTGCAATTTTTAAACATTATATTTGCTTGCATGTATTGGCGAATGGAATATTAACCTTTTCGACGCTCATGACGAGCTGAGCTCATCATGAGCCGGGGCGCTCCGGTGCTGTCATGGGCAGTGAAACGCTCAGGTGCGGGGAGAATTCCCCCGCTGTGCTGAGCGTTCCACAGGAGCCAATGCACCTGTGACGAACTCAGCTCGTCATGAGCACCGGAGAACCGTAGCTCATGACGAGCTGGGCTCGTCATGAGCATGGGGGCGCTGTGCGAGCACCCGTACCCCACAGCACAGCGAAGGGCCCCAGAGGCCTGAAATGAATTAGATGTTAATAAACTGCTAAATTATTAATCTGGCTCTAGTCGTGTTCTTGAAGAAAGGCTCGGATGGCCCAGCAGGAGCATTAGAAACTTGAGAAATGGCGGTTCCTTGCATGAAGATCAGGAATTAATTCAAACAAAAAATGTGGATTACGAATCAAGTGCAAAATGCGTTGAAAAAACTTTGAAGTCAAAAAAATGGTGCAAAAGAATTTTTTGCAAATGCAATTCAAAAGGCTGTGCTAATGGTCAGGGGCAGAAAGGTGTCCCATATTGTTATTGCTTAGTGTAGGGTTGCCACATTTCAATCCACACTTAAATTGTCATGATTAAATGGCTAATATTCAATCTAGTATAAACCGTGGTATTAAAAAGTGACATGGTCTTTTTCTTTAGTTGTGCCGCTGAAAATCCCCGATCAAATCCACAGCCGTCATTTGAAGTAAATTGTTAGTTTTACTATAGAGATTTTTTTTTAAATGTATGTATTTACACAATTATTTATATGGATGCTTTCTTGGCTGCAGAAAGAAAAATGCACCAGCCACATCTGGCAAAACACACAAGTTATAGTCACGGGAGGGTGACTGTCCCTACAGAGAGAGAAGTGGGCCAATTTGGTTGATGAAAGGTTTAGTGGAGGAGACTATCTTATAAACAAGGATGAATGAAAGAGATTTAAGGCAGGGGAATCCCTCGTTTTTGGAAAAGTGCCCTCACACACCCATGCAGATGCCATGCTTCATCATCGGGCGTTTGCTGCTCATGGGCCCCAAGAGAGGGCTCTTTCTCTGAGTTCTTTTTAAGAGAAACGCAACAGTGGTGAGTGTAGGTGTGTGGGCGGGGTAAAGGAGGGTGAGCACCGGCATTTGAGCAGCGGAGAGCAGATATACCGCAGCATTCCAGGAGAGGCTCAATAGCCCTTTCCATTCCACGCTCCACGCCGATAAGGTCAGCCACTTCCAATCTTTGGGGTTGGATTTAGGAACCCCAAGTGGGCGTTCCTCTTTTGGGTGCACTTTCACACCCTGAAAACACCTGATTATAGGTACTATAGGGTTTACTGAGTGTCACCGTCTCAGACCTCTATTTTTACACTTTTTTCACTACTTGCACGGTCTTGATGAAACACCATAGGATCCACTAGGGACCTCATCAAGCTGTGAAACATGTCGACCTAACGGACCCACCCTCCACTATCACCATCAGTTTGACTAAGCAGAAGGAAAATACTCACCCCTCTGATAAATTAGATCAAGAGGCCTTCTCTTGTCACTCATTTTTAACCAAACTACACGGACCCCTAAATAAAGTTTTCTTTGGGGTACCAGTGCTGTATTTTTAAAGTCACTTACTCTTTTTTACCCCACACACACTCACCACGGCAGTGTTTCACCTAAAAAAACTGATAAAGGGCTCTCTCGCAGGACCCGTGGGGGATTGCAGCACCACCCCAATGAGGTGCAAACGCTCGATGATAAAGCATGACACGCGCATGGGTGTGTGCAGGCACTTTTTCAAAAAGGATGAAATCCCCCTCCTTAAATCTCTTTCATCCTACCTTGTTTATGAGGTAGTCTCCTCCACTAGTCCTTTCTGTGACCAAATTGGCCTGCTTCTCTCTCTCCCAGTCAAAATTAACTTTATTTGGTTTATCACAACCATAAAGTGTACATATACAAATTACAAATAGTAAAAAAGCTAAAATCATTTTCTTAAAATATTTTTAGTTCTAAAAAAGTAAGACATTGTTTTCCTGTCCCCAGTCTTAAGCAAGTTCGACCTTTGAATGAAGGGTCTCTACTCATCATGAATTTTACCCCGCCGCATATCAAAATGTTCGAGCCCGCACCTATCCAGCTGGTGCCTGCAAGTGCGGATCTGAAGGGCATTTAGAACTGATTTCAGCTAGGTTCTTCTGTCATCTTTTATTGACTCGCATGTACACATTAGATGGCATAAGGTTTCCGTGTGGTACCCACATAGTCTACATCTTGTTTTTTGTTGTGTGTTTTTCCACGATGGTATCAAATCTTTAGAGAAATGGTTGCCCAGTCTAAAAGCCATGAATTTCGTTTTTAAAAATAGCCGGAAGTGTGCCACGAGGTAAGGTTGCGGTTTTAATCTTTTGTATTAACTTAATACGGTCCATGCGTGTCGACGTTTGGCCAAGATCATTTTGTCTTCTACCAGGGATAGAGCCTTTGCATTCAATTTACAGGTTTTAGTGAAAGACTCTTCTTCCACTTGGCTGTTCCAGATTTCCTCTATTTTAAGGGTTTCTAAAGTCATCACCCCAAGAGTTTGGTTCATGTTGATCTTATTGTTTCTTAATTTACAGCCAACATAGGTTATTTAATGATCCTGATTTTGCTGATTTAAGCTTCCAGCACCATTTCACTAAGAGTGCTTTCCTTTGGTATGTTTGGTTTTGCAGGCCAAATTCCAATCGTATTTGTGCTGGAGCTGATCCTTAATATAGATTAAACACTGATTTATATATTTTTGTCTGGAGTTTATTTAAAATATCGGTTTCTTTCCCATGCCATATTTCTAGCCCATAGGACAGAGTTGGTAATACTTGGGCTGCCATTACTTTTAGAAGATGGTCATATGACGGGCATTGAAGTTTCTTTTGGAGTGTTCTATAAGCGAAACTACATGATTGAGCTTTAGCAACGATGTCTCTTTTTTGATGCAATATGGACATATTTTTGCTTAGTGTAACCCCTAAGTATTTATATGATGTTGTCTCCTCGATATGTTTGTTCTTTGTGTACCATTTAAATGATCGTCTGCTTGAACCCGCCAATCTCACCACTTTCGTTTTCTTTGATGTTTAATTCCAGTCCTTTGAAGTCAAAGTACTCCGTTAATTTAGTTATGACTCTTTGGAGGCCTATCGGGGTTTTACCTAATTCCACGATGTCATCAGCATATTGTAAGAACGGGATGCATTCGTTGGCCAATTTTGGTGGCTGTCCGATCACATTCCGCAGGTGACTTTCTAAATCTGCGAGGTATACATTGAAGAGGCTTGGAGAGAGCACACAGCCCTGTTTTAGGCCGTTTCTTATTTTTAATTCTGCGGATATTCGTCTCCCATCGCCAAGCTTTACTTTTGCCCACGTTCCTCTGTATAAAGCTATTATAATGTCAAATAATTTCTGAGGGAGACCCCATGTTTCTAGTTTTTTCCACAGACGGTCTCTTGGAACTCGGTCGAAGGCGGATTTCAAATCTATATACCACGCTAGTAGTCCAGTCTTCTTTTTTTCTGCTCCTTTGATTAGCAGCGCCCGTGCTGAGAGATTTGTTGTGCAACCCATGCCTTCCCTGAATCCCGCTTCTCTCTCTCAGTCACCCTCCAGTGATTATAACGTTAGTCTTGGGAGTGCGGGGTCTGGACCTCTCTTTCCTTCTGCTATCTGTCCCTCCTTCTTTGTGATTTTTCATAAACACACAATTAAAAGTATATACCACTGACCATCCCACTGCCAAAAATCAGAGGGATGTTAGAGAACTTGCTCTAGAGGTTAAAGTAAAACTTCTGGAAGTTGGAAAGATGTGCTAGATGTACATTGGATGTCATCAGTTTACAGATCTGTGAGACTCCATTGAGAGTAATAATGAGCAGAAAACAATGTGCTGGTTTAAACCATTTATTAACCTCTCTGGTGTTTGTAAAAAATATGGACATATTATGTGATGCGTTCACAGATTTGGGTGATCTATCCCAAAAGCTACAGTGTCACTATATGACCATATATGAGATCAATTGTTTAATACAGATGAACATTTTAATGTTTGAATCAATGGCTGATTCACCTTGGCCTTTTGCTACAACTGAATTGAGTGCTGTCGAACAAATACAGTTTGCTGGTGCAGTACTATAACAGATCAAAGTTTGTGATAGTATTAGTAGGGCATAGTTATTTAGGAGCTTAGCAAATGACCCGTGGACACAAAGAGTTTGTACATGGAATGAAACTATTGCAACCAGTTTATAGGCCAGATTCAGTAGACATCTTATATGGTGAGGGAGAAGTACAAAGGCTTTTCATTAGGTTGCATGTATTTGACACCAGGCAGTACATCATTAGCTACTCACATTCTGTTGATTTGCATTGTTCCCTGCTCTGTGCAGGGAGTTTTGACAAAACAAACTCAAATTATGCGAATTGTGGGAATTTCACGAAACAAGCATATTTTGGAAGGCTGGAAAGTATACAAAAGCTCTGGCATAATTAAAATCCACCCAGTTCTAATAGAAAAGGACTGCCCGTTGCCTGGACACGTGTACAGCTACCTTAAAAAGAGTTCACATCAGTACCTGGTCTGCTTTTCCATTTTATATTTTGCCAAATATTTTTGCATGTTGCATATGTTTGCAAATAAATGTAAAAAACATTGCACAATTGCTATGTCCAGACCTATTAGCTTTGATAATATTTATTCACTTCATTTGACCTCCTTCGTGTTCTAAGATCAGTTTAAGTGGTTGAGTTCCTTTAAAACCCATACACCAAAAGAGCAGCTACTTGAATGATAAGTTAATCATCCCCACTTGGCGGAAATATCTTCTTCATGTGAATATACCACTGTGGAAACAGTGTTGCATCGTCAATGGTCCTAGCATTCATTGCTCCACCTTTGTGAAATTCTTTACCAAACTTGTCACCAAGATCCAGCCTTTATGACGTACTGTGTACCTTACAAGCATGTTTGTCCAATCATATCCTCAATTACCTGATTCATCCTAGTCCCTTTGCATTAGTTTATCCTAACTCATCGAATTATCTTTTATGTTTCCTTATTATAAGTCGTACAAATTTGTTGATGTGATAAATTACAGAAACAGAGTCTCTTGTGCAATGGAGGATTGTAATGTTTGTGAATGGGCTTTGGTGAGAATTGCCATGTGTCCTGTATCTAGTTGCTAAGGAGGAGGAACATCCTTTACAACGCAACCGCTACAACGCGGTGGGGTTACAACGCAGCTTTAACAACGAAAGTCGTTACAACGACTATCGCTGGAGGGTGCTCTAGGATAGGGGATAGTTTAATATACTATCCAACACCTTCCCTACTATCCACGGGGACTGGTGTTGGAATGGTAAATTAAACTATCCACTTTCAGCGCCCCCCAAGGCAAGTAAGTGTGACGACTTGGGTTGTTAAAACTGCGTGGTAAAGGGATGCTTTGTAACGGTACGCGTCGTACCGTCATACATCCCTAAGGAGTACACCATTAGCATTTGGAATTACATTGTGCCATTTCTAAATGATGGTAAAGGAGTTTCGCCATGTTAGGGCCAGGCACTGCTGTGATTGTCCTTTCTACAAAATACGTACTTGAGATGTGCTGGGAGAGGAATTTGTTGGGTGGAATGTGCCCTAGGATGGGGCTCTGCACAGTAGACATTGCTTGAAATATGGCTCTTCCACATGTATGTGTTCCTGCAAAGGGACTGGTATACTGTACAATTGATCTGCAAGGGCTGAAAAACGTGATATAAAATCAGTCTTTTCGGGACTGCATCAAAAACAAGCATTGGCAATGCCAATTGATCTTGCTTGCCTTTACGTACAAACAAGATTGATTTGCATTGCCAAGGTCTGCCTAGATCAATGGTTTATCTACCTTATTTCTGCTAGAGTTTTCCTAGTGATCAATAAGTGACACTAAAAGGCAGCAAACAGGTGTTGTTTGAACGTGGCTCTATTTTCTCAGTTTCAATTGAGCATTCGGATCAGGATGAGTAAATAATCTATGGCAAACCCAAAAATTTTCTGGGGGCAAGTCAAAGACAGAAAGGGAGGAAAGCAACAACTGGCATTGGCACAAAAGCCATTCATTTTTGATCAGTTATTGACTCTGTGGAGCATTGTATGCAATGCTGATTTCGAACAGATAGCTGGAGTTGTTTGTGGCGACTGAGCACCTGGACATTCATTTAATATACATATGTACTGGTAATGCAAGGACCCTGGCAATACCTGCATCACCACTTCGTTTTTAGCTTTAATTTAATTTCCATTGGTGACCAGTTTGAGTGCATGGCTATCCTTTTGAGAGTGTGTGTTTTCATGCCACTCACCTAGCTCTTGTCTGCATAGACAATGCTGGACCTCCTTTCTCTCCTATGGTGGCGTCTGATCAGGGAATTGTAACTGTGAATCAACTGCCACCTCAGAAGAGAAGGGGCTTCTCAATCCTGGAGAGCGTTGTGATATGTGCATAATGTGCACACTTTTGGGACAAAAAACACAACATTCCCAATTAAAATTCATGATCTTGGAAGTTGTGTAGATGAGAGAAGGGATTGACAATAATAACAGACTTTTACAGAGGCGGAATCATTGGATCCGTTTCCTGAACATGATGCATCCCAATGGACTGAATGACCGGATGGAATTTCTGTGCTATTTATGAACTGTAATTGTTATTGCCTATATGTGTCTTGATCTTTATGATTATTGCAACTGTTTCCAGATTCACCCCAAGTTTTTTGCATGCACACGTTTTATTCCTTTTATTTTATTTCCCTGTACTTTTTGAATCCGCTTTTCACCCACTGTGTATTCTCAGCGGTAGTCTACGCTTCGTAGACTAGACTTGGTTTACTTTGTGCGTTTGGACCCTCCACTTTAAGATGGCACTCATATTTGTCAGCCGGTTCACTCGTTGGTCTCTCGACCCTCCCACGCATGTGACGTTCACTCACCTCCGGCAACACAGCGCATTCATTTTCCCGCACGGCGTCTTGCACGCCCGTTTTACACCGCCCGCGCTAGCCTGAACGGCCACCACAGTACACCTTGTAACCTTCGTTTTTTTCAAGTAAGTACCACTTCACACATTCTTTTAGCTTGGGAAATCTTGCAGGCTTCTCACTTGATATTGAATTATCTTTGTGCCACCATTCCTTACAGATTATCAAGGATACTGGTACACAGAAGCTACTATCCCGTAAGAGTCCAAGTTTTACGACTCAACGTTCACTTTGTAATTTATTCTCACATACCAGTTCCATCTTGTCGTAGTCACGATTTAAGCTGATCGATGCTTTGTTGCATCTTCTCTTGGCACCAGCGTGTCGTGGTCACGTCTCACGGCTTAACCGTCACCTTTGCATGACGCTAATTAGTCACTGCTTGTACTTTCTCTCTGAGGCACTTGTACCAACATTTATCCACCATCAGACACCTTGCAATTCCACACTCTGTATGGTATTTAAGCACTGTGGTTAGCTCACCTTTTCTCGCCTCACTTTTTTTTAACTCATGCATGTGGCCCTTAAGGTTTTGTTTAGATATGACACCCACTGACAGCCAGACAGGGCATGTCCAATTTATAAGCTCTGTCTTTTTTGGTTCTACCTACAGATGTGGCCCCTGACGAAGGGCACCACGTTACCCGAAATGTATCGGGAATGATGTACATTTATGTTCAGATTTGAACGGATGACTTCACCCTTCTAAATTATTCTAAAAAAGTTTTGAACCTCATGGAGTGGTATGAATAAACCTCTTTTCATAACCGATACTTCATCGGCAAGAGTACCTTTTACTTTCAATTAATAACCCACAGTTGTGGGGTCAAGAGCTGGGTACAGGGGGACACCTACTATACAGGAGATGCAACTTGATGTTTTCATTCGGCTCACATTTTGAGCTTTGGAAAGTAAATCCCCAGTAGTACGCAAGAACACAACTTTTGGAACACGTAGTGCGTGTCTTAATCTCTTTTTGTCAGCCCAGATATCCCCATAGTCATGTGCCTATGAGTCAGCCCAAAAAAAACCATATTCATGATAAGTAGGCCCAAAAATCATCATAGTTAGGATGAGTCGGCCTGCAGGCCCTGGGGATGTTACTGTTTGTACATTGGTGTTTCATGACTCCATGGGATACTTACCATGCCAAGACGTTGTCAAGGCTACAGGGAAATGAATCTCATGAACAGCCAGGAAGGCATTGAGACATGTGATTGATGCTGTAACCCCCCACACACAAGGGACAGGAGGAGTGAGGAGGTCAAGGTCACAACTGGTGGAGCCTAAATTTGCAGTGACATTTTAAATTTTAGACAATACCCTAAACTACGTTTGTTCGTCAATATACATCTGCAGACCTTATTTCCAGTCAAGTGTGACTTCAACCAAACAGTTTACACTGTAGACTTTCTTTTTTTAAAACCTAATGTGAGCCAAAACAAAGTCAAAGACGTTTGACTTGAGAATAGGTGGGAGAATACGCTGAGAAATTAAATGACTGTTACAATCAAGTGCATCTGAACTGTGCTGAATGGGTCCACAAGAGAAAAGCACAGATTGATACTTTACATTTTGGGCACAAACACAAGGCTGGTTATGCTCGAAATAGAAAAGATGGTGACAGATTATACAATATAGCAGAAATGTCGGACAGATCTCTCTAGAGTGGTTCCTGCCTTAATGTGCGAAGAAAATCAAATGAAGATCTTTCCCTTTGGCAACTAATTTGGATCTGGTTTGAAAAATCTAGGCCTGGGAGAAATTAAGTTTACTCCTGCGTAGTTTTGAGTAATATCCAACATTTTGTGTTTTTGCAATTCTGATTAGAAAGGAGTAGATGCATCATGTTTTATATCTTTGGAATGGCATTGATACATCCTTTTTACTGGTATAGTTTGATTTCATGTTACTATTTTAGAAATTCCACTTTTAGAAAGAGGGAGTTTCTCTGTACTTACTGGTCTAGTGACAGCTACACTTTGTGCATTCCCTCTTGACAGCCAAAAACACAGGAAGGTAAGGTGTGTCTGCATACTCATCTGCATTCTGATGGCTCTTTCTGAGCAGAAAGGGAGTGGGAAACTGACTCTTACACCTGATAGGTAGTGTCCTGTTTCCCACTCAAAAGAGCTGATTAACCTCTGTAGATGGTCTGGAACCAGTGCTGGATAGAAAGGATGTGTGTCCGCTTCAAAGACCCTTTTTGAAGTCAGCCCCACTTCAAAGGTACAACTAGGTATAAGTACTGGGTCTCTTATCCTACCCAGACAGTACACTACTGGACCTGTGAAGCACCCTGTTGGGAAGAAGGACTGCTGTACTGCTACAAGGACTGCCATTCTGCTAGACTTCTGCTCTTGAAAAACTGTTTTCTTGGGTTTGATGTGCTGTCTGTTGCCAGATGCTTGCTACCCTCTGCCCTGCAAAATCCCGGCAATTACCGCATTATATCACGACCTGTAATTCAACTTTTTTTCTGATGGAACTACTGCTAAGAGAGCATGGGACAACAAGGATGAACAGAATATTTTCTGCTGTTTTCCATGTCACTTCTGATTTTGTGCTTTTTTTTAGCTTGGAATGTGTCCTTGTATATGCATTTTGCACTACAAAATATTGTAAAATAATTGGTCTGCTTTTCACCACAAAGAAAATGACAGGAATGTCATACATATCAGGTCTAATATATTCCTCTTGACAGATCATATTATGCACTGCATACACCTATGCCTGCCTGACTCTTGGTCTACTTCTTGAAGTTTATCCAAATAGTTAAACTCCCTGCTTTTTCTTAAGATGATGAGATTTATATTGCACCTACATTTCACATACCTAGCTCCTGCCAGTCTCTTGGTGCTGCTGGGCTTTTCACACTCAGGAGCCAGTGTGGGGGGGGGGGGGGGGGCATGAATACTGTAGTTAAAGTTGTGTGTCGGTTCAGGCTACATAATGCAGTCACCTTAGCTCTTTGTATGGGTTGGCCATGTTGTTAAATCCATTGCATTCACTTTCTAAGTGTGATGTCTGTCCCTCCCTCTAGCGTGGAAACCATAATCTGGAGCTTTTCTCAGGGAGATCCTGTTTCTTCTGCCCGAAAGCTGCAAGCTCCATATTTTGAAGTACTTCCCTAAACGTGATTAAAATGCAAAAGAAACAGAAACTATGTTAAAAAGTATTGCACCATATACTGCTGCTAATTTACTTCCGAACCTGCACACACTCAATGACTCGACAGAACGTTTAGAGAACAATTAAAGAGTTTGTTCAATCAGGATTTTAGGATACTGGCTTCAGATGTCAGTCCTAGGGCATCCTGCTTCATTGCCTTATTTGGTTGGTTGTTCTATGTATTCTGGATCTTCAGTGTTCAGGTTCTGTATGCATCCTTACCTTTACAACTTGAGATTGTAATCTTGTTTGAAAGGTTTGCTCTGAACACCCTGTATATGATAAAGAAGCTTTTAACGTTGATGCTTGCTGGGCAGGGCAACCAACAGGGCGAGACCGGGAACCCACAGCAGCTCTGGCAATTTTCTCAGACCAGCCCCTGGGGAAGCACTTCCTGGCCCTAGGAGGCTGGAAATGTGTGCTTGCTGCTTTTGTTACTGGAGGCTGATATTGCAGCCCTGCTGCAAAACCACCCACCCAGTAACAAAACTGGCATCCACCACTGTAAAACAGGACCTCATTAACAAAACTGGCCCCCACTACTGCAAAATTGTCCCTAATAACGAAACCGGCCAACCACTGCAAAAGCAGCCCCCACCCTTCCAGCCTCCCAAGGAAATGCCCGGTGCCCGGTATGGCCAGTCCGGGCCTGGCAACCAGTGCAGCTCCAGAAGGATGAGGATGATGTGGTCCAATTGTGTGTGTGTAACAGTTTATGGACTGCACAGTTACACACCTTTTGCCTCAAATAACACTTGTACACTGGTGCCATAAATGATTCCAAGTGCAGCATATTGGTGTTTCATTTGATGACTGTGACCTCCAGGCAGCAGATGTTTCAGTTCATGGGAAGTGAACGCACTGAGATGGGAGGGGAATAATTTGATGGCAAATAACCGGTATTTTATGGGAACCAGTTAACATACATGTAAACTACACAGAAGGATCATGTGCATAAATGAGCATGTGCTGAAAGTGAGCATAGTGCCTAAACGAAGCAAGAGACAGAGGAAACATATTGACCTCATAACTGTCGTATATGCTGCCATGCTTTCAGGTGAACCTTTGATGAGTCAATATATTTATTGAAATGGCCCCTTTGTTTTTCAGTGTGCCTGTTTTAGGTATAGGTTAGTGCTTGTCTTTACAGAACAGGAGCTAGACCAGATCCCTGTGAACGTGTGCCTTCAAGCATGCTGAGTTGCTCCATCTCCTTTTGCTGCTGCTAGTATTCGATGAATCATCTAAACATAGTGCTAGACACCTAGAGCCTGATTCACAATGGTAAACTTACACTTCTGTGCAAGTTTGTTTTCTTTATATTTATAAAGGAATGTTACATTTAGTATCTTTGCGACTGCGGAGATTCCGCATATAAAAGATAGGCTTGGTCTATCTTTTTGATGTGCGGCGGCTCCGTAGTAGTACAGATACTACTAGTAACACAGCTTTATGGATGGAAACAAGTAAACCTATACAAAAGTATAAGTTTACCTATGCGAATCAGGCCAAGAATCTTGGCGACATTGTCTCTCTGTATCCCTTGACCACAACTTCAGTTGGTAAGGACAATGCTATGACCACCTGTGCTGGCATTGATTGGCTGGTGATCCTTCTGTGAGTGGTTTTCATTCTAGGAGGGTAAGGGGGCTGCTGCATCAGGTTCTTCAGCTACCCCAGCTCTCCCACGGCTCGTCTGTGGTCTGCTGAGGCTCATCTCGAGAAGTCACCAACCTCACGCCTTCTTTGTTTAGCGTCTGTTTCTTATCGATTTTGTGCTAATTGTGAATGTTTACTAGCACAATAGTCGCTCCCCTCATTCCAAAGTTATTCTTAAGACCTGTATGGTCATAAAGAGATTTAAGACATCTGCGGCCCCTTTTGGAGTTGCTTCAGTAAGAAGGATGTTGATAATGGTCATGGGTGACTTTAAAATCGTTCCCTGGCCAGGGTCTTGTTTCTCTTTTCAAGATCCTGTGACTGATGAAGATTACCCACTCCCACATTTCGAACACTATTCTCAAGGAGAGAAGTTACATTGTCTGATCTACTCCCAGAACCTGATTATCCCCAGTGCTCAGGCAGCTCCCACGTATGTTGCGAGAGGGGCTGAATCAATTGTAGACCGTATCCTGATCTCAATGTCACTTTCTATCTCCCTGTTACCAGAGAATATGGACAGGGTAGATTATAACTCTTTGAGTCTGATGCTAAAATTCCAGAATCAGGGCTCTTCTCCGCCTACCCCGCTTGCAACACTTGACCCCTATGGACCGGGGTAGATGTCTATGGTGGTTTAAAATCAACTCAGAGGAGCTTTGTAGGACTCTTTTTGGTCAGTTGAGCAGAGAGGTTGAATGTTGTCTCCATTCATACCTCTGTCACGAGAAGATTCTTACTTTGTTCTCAGCACTTTGTTCTGGGGTTAAGTCTGCTCTTGCTGCCTCTATTCATGGCCCTTCTGCCTTTACTAGACCTCAAGGCATGCTCAAAAGGCAATAGCGCTCTGAAAACAGCTCTTAAGCACTGCCTGAGAGTTAGGTCAGAAATACAGAGTGTTAGATCAAATTATAAGTTGGTATTGAAGAAAAGGAAAGAATCCCTTAAGGTCAATATTTGTGAGCAGTTAGTATGCGCTTCTGATTATAGTGACCATGCAGCATTCTGAAGAGTTGTAAATCATCCCTTCCTGACTGAGAATACCTTGTCTAGTTTGGCCACCGCTATTGCAGAACCTAACTGGTTTGGCCATTTTGTCACATTTATTTGTTCAGTGACAGTAGCAATGAAGTCTATTTCTGGCCTGAAGGCAGTTAGTTCACCCTGTCTCTCCTGTTCCATCGTGGAGGTTTCTAATGCCATTAGATGTTTGTCTGGTAATAAGGTTCCTGGATCGGATGGTGTGCTGGATAATCTCTTTGACACTGACGTTGTCGCCTGGGCACCACTGTTCACAAACATCTTAAATGCTTCAGCTTCTACTGGCCCTCTAAATTCTTGGTCGCAATCCATCATAAAAGGGCGATCAGGAGAATCCGAAATGGTATAGGCCAATTTCCCTCATTGACACTACAGTTAAGGTTTTGGGCCAAGTTATTTAAACAAGGCTGCCAAACTGGGCCAAAGAGAAGAACATTGTTGTTGATTCTCCGTGCGGGTTTAGGTACAGACTGGGTACCACGGAACAATGTGTAAACTTACAGCTCCTGTTTCAAAAGTTTATAACAGCCAAAGTGGTTTTCTTTTTCTGGGATTTATGGATCATTTGTCAGCCTTTAATCGGGTGAACTGATCAAAGTTGTGGTGATTATTGTTGTCTCTAGGGGTGGAGCAGGCCTTCGTTTTCTTCTTGGCAGATATCCATGTGGATATGTTTGACTCTGTTAGATTTAGGGAGGATGGCTCCTGCACAAAAAGATTCCCTATTACCAGAGGTGTGATACAGGGGTGTATTTTGGCCTCCTTCTTATTTACCATCAATTTCAATGCCCTAGAAGCGGCATTTCTGGAAATTAAAGGGGACCGCCCACGGGTAGGTCCTTGGGCGCTACCAGTCCTATCATACTCTAAAGATGCCGTCCTTATGTCAAAGATGGCATTGGGTCTTCAGCGACCTTCAGACTATTATGGTAAGTTAATAGAGGGTCCGGACCTTTCAGTTAATATGTTGAAATCCTTTGTGATGGTAGTGGGCCCCTAGTCTACCAAAAGCATGAGTCATTACTGCAGAAAAGACAGGATTTTATATAAGTTTGTTCTTTTAATTATCTGGGTATCATATTCGACGATAGGTCCTCATTCGGCTCTGCCATCTAGTATAAAAGGCTCACTTTAGCCAGACTGTGTGGTGCAGTTCTTTGACTTTATGGTTAGGGTGGGCAGGAAATGTGTAAAAGCACTGCTCAACATTTATAATGCTAAGTGTGTCTCTGCTGCCTGTTACGGCAGTGCCATTTAGGGGTTTCATGCAGAGACGTTTTAAGGCGTGGACAAAGTGGGCAGTTGCCCAGGGCTCCCAGCTTTCAAGTGGCCCCTGGAAAGTAAACATTATCTATCTTACCTGTTTATTTCTATATCTCAACCTCTCTCTTCTCTGCACACCTCTACCTTTGAGTCTGTTTCTCTTTGCCTAGTGTCATTTTACGGATATTTGGGGACCCTGGAAAGACATATTTGAACTTTTTTTGGTGTAAAACCAGTTTATTTGTTATTTTGTCATCATTTGGTAGAAAATAGCTAATAAGATTGAAAGTTGTATGTACAGTAGGCCTCAAAACGATGTCTTGCCCCTGGCCCCAAAACTCCTTAATACCACACTGGTTTCATGACTGCCGTCCCCTTCAGTTAGAAGAAAATTATTTTTTAGGCCACTGCTGGGGATTCCCAAAAGCTCTCCCACATATGCGATACATGAGAAGCTTGGCCTTAGGTACAGCTTAATCCTTATTAAACTTAGACCTATATTTATTGCTCCGGCTGGCAAAATGGTATAAGAGTGAGCCAGCTCTTAATAGGCTGATTATTCGGGACTGTCTATCTTTAGCCAACTCCAAAGCAATCCTCTGGTTATGTTACATTTGGTGTGCACATACATCTTTGGGCCGTCCCTGCCTTTTTACGCAGCCTGAAGAGACTGTCCAGGTGAACTACATATGGGTTAAATAGCCTTTTTTATCTTGTATTTCTGTCTTTAAGTAGGACCAGTAATTGTGTAAGCCAGCTATTCAAGCGTATTGTTTAGCACAACAGTTTACTTCCTAGCGGCCGATTCCGATCTTGGTGGGAAGGGCACAGAATCGTCCAGGTTGGACACGGGTCCGGACGTCGAAGTACGATGCGAACAAGCACGAAATCTCCGTCCGAATCATTTCCGGGTCCGGACCGCTCCGTACGTCTCGGCCGTCACCTAACCGTAAGCTAACCATGGAGCACAATGGAGACGTTTCACGACTGAGCTAGTACGATGCTCGATTCGGACAGCCTGATCCAGTCAGAGCTTCTGGGTCGCAATAGCTCCCGAAGTTGGACTTTGGGGGTCCGCATCGGACCCCCTGTTACCCGCAGCCTTATGACTCGGACACAGGGGTAGACCCATGGGTCTTCCCAACACAGGCATGTACGGTGTGGATGGGACCAACACGTACCCACTGTAGGGGGCGCACTTGTCTGCAACGTACCCATTCAGTCAATGGGAGCCCAATGTACGCGTTGTATGACCGTCTCCCATTGACTTCTATGGGAGTCTGACCGAACCGAGTCCGACAGCATACTGCCGCATCGTACTCGCCCGGTCGGACTGCAGGAGTCCGGATCGGTCGGAAAACAGCCCGGATCCGGCTCGGTTGGAGTGCTTCCTGACCCAGATCGGAATCGGCCCCCTAGTGTTATGAGCCCCAATGTACCAAAATATAGGCCTAGGTAGTATCACAACCTTTTACCTACATTTGTCCTACCTTGGTCTACATAACGGCTCTGGTGACAGGTCTTTTACCTAGATAGGTGTTGCATAAATGTTATTAAAACTAGCCTCATTTATTATGCATGAGGATTATCAGTATCACAGCAGGATTACCATCTTCTGCATAGTAACTCTATCATCCTTGGCAGACATGCCCACAGTACCATGACACATCTAGGTAGAACCCCTGAGGGTACCTTTTGGGTATATAAGTAACACATCCTCACTGGGCAGGACAGATGAGAACAAGCTTCCATGCTGACACGAGATGCAGAAGTCCCTGCCCGCAGACACTCCAGCACGCAATGATCCGACATCCCTTGCGGACTGTCCAATTCTCCCACCAGGATTCTTGGCTATACACCTTCGTACATGCTAGGTACACTTAGGTACATCTAGATAGGGTTTGCATCTTAGAAGTTCTCATGATTATTGCCATGGATCTATATGCCTGCATATATTAATCATTTTAGCACCATGGTAGAATTATACCATTTCTTTCCTCTGTTGGTGCTTATAACTGTATACATCTGTTTCTGTCTAATGGATGTTGCAGCACACGTATTTCATACTATATTGACACTGGTTCAAGAAATACTTATTGAAAACATCCCCACCATTTACTTTGTATTTCTCTCTGACACTGAGTGAGCATGAGTGACTGAGTGAAAAATAATGTACTATTTCCACAATCCCAAAGGGGTCAGGGTTGCCATGTTCAATTGAGCCAGAAACTATTCACTCCTTGGTAAGGTTGTGGTGCTTATAGTGGTAATGTGACTAAGCTGGTCCACAGACTAACATATCCTTTGGAGGTGTCCGGAATCAGTCTAGACACCAATCTCTTAGTTTATGTTGTCTAAATGTGCTGATCCTATATAGGTTTATAGGAACTGCAAGACATAGCGCCACCAACGTTTGTTTGGTTCTTATTTATTGGTCAAATCTGAGTAGTTTAGTCGTGCTTTCTCAGAGACCCCTAATCACATTTACCCAGAGACGTCTGGAGTGGGGAGGGACAATCCACTGTAGCTGAGTAGGCAAACACTATGTATTGGCTGTCGGTACTTTCAAGCTTTCAGGATTATAGTTTCCTACATTGTGCATAAAACATTATCTCTGTCCCATGCAAAAAAAACCTTGAAATATGTCTGTGCAAGACGAGACTGCGTCACCATTAAATGCAAATGCAGCAGAGGAAGCAGACCAGGAAGGTACTATAAATATTTCAGAAAATGTCAGAAATGCACTTACATTAAAATTGTTAGATTTTGGAGTCACAGCACTAGCTGGGACTGTTACCTTCGTGATTGAGGTAAACAAGGCATACAGGACAGAGGTGTTCTATTCCTGGATCAAGTGCCACCCTGCAGATGCATGTTCACATACATTTTATTCTTATATTGCGGATAAAATACCAGATTAATACAATCTATATGAGGACATAGAAATCCTGTTAACGTACCAGAAACATACAAACTAGTTTATAGGCACCCCTTCACACACAATATAAAAAGTGAGGCTCTGTCTGCTTAGCACAGACAGAGCGACTTGGACGGTTTAGTGGCTTACACACCGCATCCATAAATTTACACAATGCCAATACCAGTCTTATGTCCACTTCACAAAGAAATAATAACAATTTACAGATATCTTTCACAGGTCATTATGGGAACACTTACACTTCAACCTACAATGGTTACTCCTGCAGGTCAACTACAAGGGACCAAACCAAAATCACCCCACAAACGCTAAACATGATTATGGGAAGACTGCCCACTAAACATGAGCAAATCCCATTCTGGATAGCACAAAAGATAGCACAGCTAGGGACCATATTTACCAACACACAGGTCCACAAGAAAAACACAGAATATTAACAATCTGCTTGCCAATGGGGATAGCTCCCCAGATAGAGGATTGTGCTACTTGGGATACAGTCTACATTGCCGTCTATACCAGGACTCATGGCACCCCATCAATAGAAGTTATACCAGAAGTATTAGGACATATACAGAATGAGTGTGAGGCAGAACCTTCCCTGGACTTAGGGATGAAATTGATAGGCAATGTTGCCCAGTTATCTACAATTATGTTAGCAAAAATAACAGGGGAGACAGCAGCGGTGGCTATACGACAACGCCTGAGGGAATGCACTCCTGCACAACAGGAGCCGGAATTACCTAAAATAATCGGAGACCTATGCTTCACTGGGTAGAGATAATTTAGGAGCTAGACCTGTGAAACTGCAATTGATTTCTAATATTGAAAAGGATAACTCCAAGCAAGCACCTGATTCTTCTAAAAAGAAATGGGATAATAAACAATCAAAAAACAAGCAGAATCAATCAAGGGGTGAGTCTCCTCAACAGGAGCTGTCTGACAGGAAATATAACCTTAGAAACCATGACCATATTAAAAAAACCTGATAGGTATGAGGATACTGATACACGTTCCTCTCAGTCCTTTCAGGGTTCAATACAACACTTTGAGAGGGAAGGACGGTCAGAACACCGATCAGAAGAGTGAGCAATGACAAGAGATACACATCGCACTTCAGAATATAATCTCAAAAAAGAAAATAAACTAAAATCCAATCTAAATTTAAAAAGAAGGAGGTAGCTGGCTTAAAAGTAAGAAATGGCCAGGTTACTGAGGACTCAGCTTCTCAACAGGAAATGAGCTCTGACAATGCTAGACAGCACAGCAGAAGTAACATCAGCTCACCAGAACCTGTTGTAATTTCTGGTGACAGTGGCATTGAATGAGCATATCACGGTGGAAACACCTGATACTAGGGTAAGTGTCCCACACCAGTTATCGGAATTACACTCCATATGGAGGGGGACATACCATGAAAGTGAAAAGCCTCTTTTGGGAGAACTTGACTTGTGAATACGGTATCCTTTTGGCTGAAAAAGCTTGGCTGCCTGAGTTCATTACGGACTGCCCAGAAGGAGAAACAGTAATTTTACTGTCTTTCTCTAACCTCATTCCAGAATATTTATAACATACGCACAGGAGTGGGCAGTAGCACTAGCTCCTGCATTACACTGCAATCATGTGGGGTGGAATGCTGAATCACCTCAACATGAGATCCCAGTAAAAACTACACTAACTCCACGGGGCAGTACCCAATAAAAAATGATGCGAAGAAACAAGTTAGGGAGATCTTAGATCAACTTGAATATCAAGCTGTAATTGAGAATTGTATACCTGGGAAGGGTTTGTAGTTCAGGGATTGTTTTGGCGCTCAGCAGTTAGACGTAAATGGGTGTAATAAGAGAAGCAAATTAGTAAAATATGGTGCTAAAGGCAAGGGGATAAGCCCTATAACCCCTTGAATGAGTGTGGATCAAACCACACTGAGTAAACAACAACAAAAATGCCTAAGCACACATAAAGGAAAGGAAAGTTCATGTGAACAACCAATACAAAGAGCACAAAAGGTCACGTTCCGGTGGAAGGTGACCTTTTGTGCTCTTTGTAATTGATAATTGCTCCTCTTCCCTGAATAATTCTTTGTTTCCCATAATGAAACTTGACAATTCATGCAGTCTAATTTTAGACTACAGGCATTTAAACACATGCACAACAACATTTGCAGTACAAAATGCACACAATACCGCAATAATGAATACCACTGTGCGGAAAAAATACAAAAGAACGCTAGATATCAGAAATTGATTCTTCTACCAGAAAATATCACCTGAAAGCATAGATTTGAAAGCATTTTTTGCCCTAGGCTCTCAACATCATTCTGTAGATTGCCCCAGGGTATAAGAATAGCCCTGGGTTGTTCTCCGTGACAGTATCAGAATTACTTCAAAATTTTGATTTGGAGGCATTTTCCTATGTAGACGATATATATGTGATGGATGATGAATTATTGTATCATTGGAACAGGGTGAACATCTTCATTCTGGGAATCACGTCTTAGGACTACAAATTTAATTATAAAAAATCAAAAATTGCCCACCTCAATGTCCTATTTTTAGGATACGACCTCTCAAGTGAAGGGAAAAGCCTAGCAGCTAATTTTGTGTAAAAAAGGGTGCTGCTCCAACCTCCAAAGACTCTGAAAAGTTTACAATCCATTTTAGGATACCTAAAAGTTGGCAGAACATGCATTCTGGATTACACAGAAAAAGTAAAACCTTCTTACGACTTAATTAGAACTGATTTCTCAGTTTGACATTGCTCACAGCAGCACACAGAAATACTAAGTTCCCTACAAGCAGACATGATAGCTTTCAAAACACTTATACACACACACACACGTAAACAACATGAACTTGGTGATCCGCATAATCACAGGTCGATCCGGGTACACATACCTAACTTTAAATGAAGGCGAAACTGTACCCAATGCATACAAATCTAATTTGTACACAAACGCTGAAATGCGCTTTGCATCAACTGAAAATATATTAACAGCAGTACAGTCTGCTGTAATGAGAGAAAGGGCATTAGCTTAGGGAAAACGAATAATTGTTGTGACTACAGTACCAACCTCAGAGGCTGTTACAAAAGCAAGCATTCCAAATGCAAAAGCACTGCATCCAAGATGGATCTAGTGGGCTAATTCTCTCATTGCAAAAGATGTAGACTACAAGTTTGACTCTAAATTAGAACACAAGCATTCCTGCTGTACAAACAAGAATATCCTCTTCCGAATGAAATAATGCCTCTAGATCAGTATGAATACATAATTTACACTGCCAGATAGGCTCAGCCTGCCACAGGAAGTAAACAGCAATACAGCGCTGCATGTGCAATTGCAAAAGGACTGATGTGGGATGGCAAGTTCTGTCCTAGCACTAGGCAGACGCAGTTTCTATGAGATTGCATGGCACTCCTGGCAAAACTAAAAGCCCTAATACTGGAACTAAAAAATAAGGATCGAGAATTCCCCACACTCAGTGTGCGATTCTTATTCATGTGTCCAGCATTACAATGAATGCCTCCACTATTGGGGCCAGAATGGGTTTAGAAATTCAAAAGGTTGCACAATAAAGCACAAGTTGCTTTGGAAACAAGTGGCAGAGCTGAAGAGAGGCTTGCCACATGCTCATGTGATTCAAAGGCTAAATCATCAATGTGTTGGCCTGCATGTTGAAGAGAAGGTATTGGTTGATGAAGCCGCCAAGGCGACAGTGAGAACTGCTGCCGTTACTGCAATTACTCGTTCTAGCACGAGTATAGGCGGAAAGATAATGGTAGCTCTCCTCGCTTAGAGTAAAAACAGTTCAGCATTGCCAAAAGGTTTTCAACTCAAATACTCCTACAAGTTAGATGCGCAAATTATTCTGTATGCTCAAATTCCCGGAGTAGGAGATAGAGTAATACCAAACATGAATCGCAGATTAGGTTTAATACTAGCTGCGCATGAGGGTCTGGGTTCAGCACATGCTGATATTACTGCAACGGATTCATTATTAAAACAGCGTTATTGGTAGCCGGATTTTACCAAACAGACCAAGGGCTTTGTCCTTAAGTGCGATATCTTTCAGTAGATGAAGGGTTCCACAGTAGCAGGCTCACCTCAAACACCATTACTGATTTCAGACACACCTCTCGCCTGTGTCTATTTGGACCAATGCGGCCCCTTACAATCTGATGGGGATTCCAAGTACATCTTGGTGGCAGTGCATTCATGCTCTAGATTCCAGTGGGTTTGGCCTCAGTGCTTGGCTGCCGCTCAAACTGTAATAAAGGATTTGTGAGTCTTTATAGGGAAATAATGTCAGGGCTCATGTTGCAAGAACCCATGTGCTTTCTAGCATTAGTGGGACTTTAGTGAAACGAATCCCTGGCTCCGTGTTAATCTACAGGAGACCACGGGTAATGCCGAGCGATAGGACGAGCATGCCAAAGATGGAGGCATGCCAGAGCAATCACTTGTCTAATCCCTCGCGTTTGGTCGTGAGCTCAAAGACAGACGCAGCTGTAAAGTACCGCAGCACCGTTCTATGCTGCGCACTTCACCAACACATTCTAGGTGACAGAACCTGTGCCCGATTCGTAGTCAGTCAGAGTTCGTTTTTTTTAGTTCTTTGGCAGTCTCAGGCGCAGGGTAGCTTTTGTTATGCTTTTCTGTCGGGCAGTCAGTCAGGCTTGAAGAAGTAAAAGAATAAATAACTTTATTCTGGCCTACTCACCAGAGGTCTCGAGTGGCATTGAGTAGGATGGTTCTTCTTCCTCACTGGGTTCGGCGGACCCCTGAAGTCCAGTTTCCATCCTGAACTGAAGTCTACAAACTGCGAGTATTCTCTTGTGGGAGAAAAAAGTACAGACATTCTCGTACCTTGGTGTTCTTTTTGATCACAAATTAACTTGGGCACCAGCAATACAAAAGAAAAAGGGCGAGGTAGTGCGGGCCAACGCAGCAATACTGGACTTCACTAGAAAGATGGGCAATAGTCCGGTGGCTGCTGTCTTGAAGTTATATCAAGCTAAAAGCACCGCAATTGCACGCTATGGAAGTGAAATATGGGGATCAGAATCACTAGGTGCCCTTGAAGTTACTGAGAATAACTTCTTAAAACAGGTCCTAAGGTTACCCAGGGGGACGGCCAACTTCCCTGTACACGAGGAACTTGGCATCCCACATCTAAGTGACAAGCTGGCCGTGAATCCCTTGTTATGCTGGCTGAATAGCTGGCTAAACACAGCCATACCTCTCACCAGAAACATTCTTCAAGAGGCACTACAGTGGGATGGTAGACTTAAGATCCCATGGTTAAAATACGTAAGAATGTGGCTTTTTGAATTAGGCCGACCAGATTTATTCTTATCCCCCGAAACAATAACCAAAACTGATGTAACCTTTGTTAGGAACACTTTTATGCTGTCCAGGTGCATGACACAGGAGGAAAATGAATACAAGAAAAGCAGTGTGAGACAGTATGCCTTAACCAAAACCTGTTTACATATGGAACCCTACCTGTCCTGGCCCATGTCCGGTTATGACCGTTTTTTATTAACAAGGTTCCGATTTAACATGTTCCATTTTTTATTAGCTGTACCAAGTGGAGCGCACAGAGGACAAGTGTTGCCAGCTTGCGGCTGCGACAATAAGTCTCCGCAAGATCAGGCACACTTTTTATTTTTCTGTCAGTTTTATACACTCCCCCGTAACCTGTTTTTAAAACCTTTACTTAAGCACCTGAATTTTGTACAATACAGACCTGCACTGTGTCACCTTCAAATGCTAAATAGCGAATGTACCATGTTTGTATGTAGTTTTTTAAAACTCGCAGTTAAACATAGAAAAAGCATGGAAGGGTAACTAACTCAGCTGCTGATTGTACTCCCACTTCTAATGTATTTTATTCTTTTTAACCATATTATTGTGTTTATGCTTGTGATTGTCTTGTTGTAATACTACTCTCCCTATTTTATTATTACTGTATGGATTAACTTGTATGAAATGCTCTTTTATGATTGTTACATGTAAACAATCGAATAAAGATATTCTATTCTATTCTACAGACATTGTGCATTAAATATTTACTGAAGGAAAAGAATTTGTATTTAAGAGAAAAACATAATAATCATGTATACTTACCGTGAGATAGTTTCCTATGAAGAACCTTTAGAAATATCTGTGAATAAGGAAAGTTAGTTAGCAACAGTACAGATATCTTGTATTCATAATTACTCAAGGAGGAGCTAATTCCTAAGGCTTTGAGGTTGAGAAAGTTTAGAGTACTGCAGACAATAAATGAGAGAGTCTAGGAAGGAGGTTTTTGAAGGTTTTACTGTTTATTTTTTTGTCTTCCAGTTCACCACAAAAAAGAGAGAGATTAAAAAGAAAAGCTAGAAGGTAAAGAGAGAGTGAAAAGCCAAAGGAAAGCGATGCAGTCTCTTCTTTGTCCCCTAACCCTTTCCCCCGGCAGGGTTTGCGCGACCTCCAGTGCAATTGGGTTTGTGGGAAGGCCAGTTGGGAGATTTTGGAATTCTCGCCATTCTTCTCCCGCGAGTGCTGGAAGTTTGAAGTGAATACTTGTAGAGTTTTTGCACATAAGCAATTGTCACATTACATTCTGACGAGGCCTTGCGTATAGCTCTTGGGCTTACAAAGAAACTATGGGAAGTTTGGGTGTGGTCTTGCGTTATTCCTCTCCCTATCATCCCGAGAGACATTCGATTGAGGAGAGGAAAAAACTGGACTTTAAGCAATCCTTAACAGCAAGGGTATTGGGTTCGGGTGGCGGTTGGGTCAATCACCTATATGGGGTCCAGAGGGAACTTAATTACATGCCATGAAGTTCCCTAGGAGGCCGTACTCCATATGAAGTCCTGTTTGGGACTAGAATGTAGTTACCTGACCTTGATTGTGGCAGCACACTGGTGGCTGAAAAAGCATTTGACATCAATGATCGTTTGGCTGTTTTACAAGAACTCCATGAATTCCGGGCATTACAAAGCAACATCCAAGTAGAATGCACTGCCACTGGGGAAGTGAAAGCTGTTCCGGCAAGACCTGCCTTTGTTACAATGATCGGGAACTAGGTCAGAGAGAAGATTGTGGACAAAAAATAATTTAGGCCATCTTACAGAGTGCCTGTAGCTGTCCTGGCTGTCAAAGGAACAACAACAGTACTTCTTCCACCTCTTGCCGGCAAGAAAGAAAAGAGATTTGTCTCCATTGATTTGATCAAACCACACTATATACCCGATACTGAATAGTAGGCCACGTGGGCTTCTGGGTAGCCACTGATGTCCTCTTGCTACCATACAGGAAGTTCAGACAGAAAGACTAATAACGTTTGAAGATTCAACTATACGAAGTACTGGAGTTACCAATAATGGAATGGAACTCATGCCCATTGAAAATGAACAGCAACAAAACACAAATGAAACATGAATCTCAATTCGGCCGAATACCGACATTTATGTGAATATGTCTCGAAACGATTCATTTGCCAGTTCAACAAAACCTGCTGAGCTACCAAAGATAGATCGCACTGCGTCTGGCTACTTCATCGTTTTTTTATACCTTTTCTCTGGATCCAAGTGAGCCTAAGTCACTGCTGTTTCACAAAAAAAAAATATGTGATCTCTACCTTTGGCTGAAAAGACTTACTTTTTTCTCCCGGGCTACATCTCTGGATTGCAATTGGTCTACTTTTCCTAGTCCTTTGGAAAGGTGTAGTGACTGTCTTTTTCCTGCTCCAAGAATGCTCTGCAGTACAACAAGGGAATTTGGTCATGAAACCACATACATCATCTCTTCGTGAATAAATAGATCTGTCCTTTGTGAACATTACAGCAATTCCCGTTACTGAAGGAATAGTTTGGGATAGACTCTTCTGGGATGTATTCGATCCTACGGGATTTTTGAAAATACCACATCTGTTTAAAATTTCTTTAAATTATATAATCACCTCCAGTACTTTCTCTGATGATTAGGATTTTGTAACTGTAATTTCAATGCTTTATGTTTTGGAACTATATGCTGCATTTTCTAGTAACAAATTGTATGATGATGCATATGATTTTGACACCATGCATTGTTACTAACACCATGGTCATAATTTCTTGCACAAAACAAGTATGCCAAGTAATGTTTTTACTTTTCACCATTAGGAACATTGCTTTACACCACCAAAAGGTAGTTCACAAACGTTTGCTCAAAAGTTTGCTTATTTTTTCTGGGTTTAACACTTCAGACCTACCTCTTATTATTATATGGTTGCACCTACACCTGCAAAGAAAAATATGCTCACTAATATTAAACAGATACATTCTGCTTCCTTTATTTCCCAATTGTCCTTACAGGGTTTCGACTTTTGGAAGGACACCATAGACACAAAATTTGTCTCAGGGACTAAAGATTGGCAAGTTCGGGGAACTGAGCCCCTATTTAGAGCATGCCTTATACCACAGCAAATTATTTTTCTGCTGAACACCGTGCAACAGACTTCTTGTCTTGGACTAGACAATATTAAGTACTCAAACACATCTCGGATTCTGTCACTTACATACTTTGAATGGTTGGCACAACTGTACACAACATAGTGATGATACACTAGATGACATTATAAAGATGGTTCATTCAATTAATCAGACCCCAATTGGAAGGGATGGTTGGTTTGACCTATCAACACATATAGGAGTCAGTTAAGATTCAAGGGTACCCCCGGAGGGTTTAGTATCTATAGGCCTTACCAGCGTTACGTACAACAAGAACATACGGGATGGTGACGTCCTATAGTTTTGGAAAGTTATGCCTATAGTGGCTAAACACCTCAACGCTGTCCCAAGTGAAACAACACTTGTCCTTGTTATCGGATGAAATGGATCTTAGTGATTTTAAGTTAGGTCCCCAGAAACCATGTCACAAACGCTTCTTATATGCTATTTATAATGACGTATGGAAAATCTCTCAACAGGAAGCTGCAAAGAGATTGTGTGAGATAGACATTATTAATCTAGAAAAGGCTTTAGCAGATGGTCGACAGTGGTACAACCATACTGACATCCAGGATTTATTCACTGGGCAACATTGTATCTTCTGCAATGGAAATAATAGAACAGGATTTGTCTATTTTTCAACATGAACAATTGCAATTGCGTTCCATTCTATCATTATGCTGGATGCTACACTCATTGCGCTCTGGTCATGAGCCCTGGCGGTATATCAACAGTACATCTCTGTTTTCTGTATATAATCGAACAGAAAGACAGACAACAATGGCAAAGAGAGATGTGAAATATATAATGCTGCACATTAACACATTGGAGCAATTACCTTTCACCATGGCTATGTCACCCTCCACAGAATGGATAATCTATGGCCATATCACACTGCCAGTCACAACATTCCAATTTCAATATTTGAAATTGGAATGGGAGTTATTTGATGCTGAAAGATCAAGGTTGTTGTGGGATGCTTCCAGGCATTGCATATCTCGTCACAGTAGGTTCTTAGGGTTACTTGTTGTATGCAAATACGGTTTCCACCGACCCACACAGTCAGTGAGGCGCTGTTGCTGTGGCCTTCTTTGAATGTTTCCCTCATACAGTTTGATTCTCTGAGCAGACTACAAACCACACTTTTACAGAAGGATGTGGCCTTAACCTCAGCCCTTTTGATCTCCAGTTTGCAGGGTCTTCGGCTGAGATACAGGCTTTAGACTGATCGAACTTCCTTCTCCATTTGGAGAAATGGTACATTGTATCTTTAACATGTCTGATAAAAGTGGAATAGTACACCTATTTAAGAGCATAAGTTCTGGACTATTAAGTACCTTTCCGATGATATTCAGAGTAAATCCAACATTTATACACCCTGTGTTAGGAAGCGCTTTTGGCGGTCTTTTGCTGGTCCTACTACTTGTAGTGGGTATCCTAGTTTTAATTTTCCTTCTACGCAATGGACGTACCAGTTTCCAAAGAGATGAAAAAGCACTTCTTTTGCGACAATGCCGTGATCGCAGGGTACTCCATCTGGGCAGACCTTGGCTTCATTAGCTTAGCGAGCATTAGTTCCTATTCTTCAAGGGGCCAACATGGCAGACGTGTCTTCCTAGAGCTCCGTCGCCTGAGACCCCTGGTTATCCTGCATGCCAGCCTGCTAGCGCGATTAATGCCCGTGACCTGCCGTGAGAGTGTGGGAGGCAGTGTGGAACCTGAGCGGACCGAAAAACGGAGCTGCAGCAGAGAAGATTGCGGAGCGCTAGCGAGTCGCGGCCTAACTGCAGATAGGTGTGAAACTCCTCCCGGGGCCTAGCGACCGTTGGAGGGACCGGAGCCGCTGCGGAGGTACTGGGTGAGATCTCCACCCCGGGCGCCCGCTCCCACTGGCGGTGGAGCGGCGCTTGCACGGCTGGCTGGCATTGGGAGCTGCAGGCGTGGGCGGCCGCTAGAGGACTACGGGGCCGGACCGGGGCTTGACGTGAAGCTGATGCGGAGGTGACAGGGGCCGGAGTAACGGTAAACCCAGGATGGCGCTCACCGGCGGACGGCCTGCAGGTGAGGAGGCCCGGAGTCCTGACTCGTCGACCTCTGCCATCCGGGGCTTGCGAGGCCTCGGGGGGTCATCTGATGACGCTGTCGCTGACGGGATAGAGGAGGCCCGCAAAGGCCTGGTGAGAGGCGGGCCAGGCTGCACTGAGGAGGCCCTGAGATACGGCTGCCCGGAGCGGGCCTGAATCCCTGAAATACTGGCCCTTCCCGCCTGGAGCTTGCTGGACACAGAGGACTGCTGCTGGGGACGGAGGCCTGTGAGACAGCTAGACAACTGGTGAGGAGGGGGACCCAGACCCGGGGCGGACTGGGGAGGCCCTGAGGCGGTGCAGAGGATGCGGAGGCAACTCAGGAGAGCCTGGAGCAGCTGTGGAGGAGCCGGGTGCTCACTAGTGATGGGACAAGGGGGAGTGAAACGCTGCTGAACTCCGGTGGCCCCAGCTATTACTACACACTGCAGACAGGCCTTCCTCTGCAGATGTGGGGGAGCCTACACACAGCGTCTGCACACCGGTAGTGACTACTAGCGCTAGGACCCTGCAGTGGAGGGGTCACCTTCCTGGAACTGTGCACGCACGCCGCTGCCGGCAGGGAGGTTCCTGAGGCCACGTTAACATCAGGGAACTGGGGCTGTGACACGCACGTCGGACCCTACATGCACGGACACGACGTTTGGGGTGCCGCCCTTGGGCCTGTGGAACGCTGAGTGCCACCCTTGGATACGGACTGCCGACTTCACCTTCACAACTAGCCTCCCCACCTTGAAAAGCAGCCCGTGTTGGCCACTGAGATTCACTAGGGGCTTAAGGGCTGGCCCGGCCCCTCACGGGTTTGTGGGGCCACACATCCGTCGACATTTGCGTGGACAGCGCACAACTTCAGGTCCTGGAGCCGTTACTGTGGTGGTCATAGGACCGAAAGCCAAGGGAGTCCCTCCGCATGACAAGGGGGGCGATACGGAGCTGCTGTGAGTGAGGTGGCTGACAAGTGACACCAGCAAACCATGCTCCGCTGCTGTGATGCCCAGCGAGGATCGGGGCATTGCGCCGAGATCTGAGCTCTGTCGAGGCGAGTGAGGAGGCCTACTTCCCGGCCCTTACGCAGTGTCCTGTCAAAGGCGGTACAACCATTAGTGCGTAAGGCTTCGTGTGGATGCCTACCGCGCAACAACTGGCGATGGGCAGACTACAAGACAAATCCCAGCAAAGAAGAAAGCGGCTAAAGATCCTGGCTCGCCTCGCAGACATCAGAGCGGGAGCATGGGATCGATTGCAGTCCTGGCCGCCAAAATGGATACTGTGCTGGTGGCGGTGGAGCGCATCGGAAACACACTGCAGCAAACCAAAACGTCGCCGGAGGCCCGGATTGATATGGTCACATAAGATTTTACCCTCCTACACGCTGACCATCGCAAGCTGTCGGAGTCGGTTGCCACGCAGCGCCAGTCACTTCAGGAGTTGACGCCGGTGGTACACACACAGGCCGCAGCACTTCAGGACGCCATGGAAAGACTGCACACACTGGATGATCGCATCGAGGATGCAGAAGGGCGCTCCCGACGCAACAATGTACGGGTGGTGGGTCTGCCGGAGGGAGAAGAAGGGAAAGATCCGGAGCGCTTCACCGAGAAATGGTTGAAGGAAATCCTACCCCCGGGGGTGTTGTTCCCGCACTTTGCAGTCGAACGAGCACACAGGGTACCAACGCAGGCGCCGAGGCCGGGGGCCCGACCCCGCCCGTTCCTCTTCAAGCTCCTCAATTACCGAGACCGTGATGTGGTACTGCGCGAGACTAGGAAACTGCAAGATCTTGCAGTGCGGAATAGCCACGTGATGCTCTTTCCAGATTACACGGCAGCGGTGCAGAAGCGGAGGAACACATATATGGCAGTGAAAAAGAAGCTCAGAGAGCTCGAGTTGCCTTACTCTTTGCTATTCCCCTCCCGCCTTCGCGTGATCTCGAAAGATGGTGCCAAATTCTTCGACACCCCTTCGGACGTCTGGGACTGGCTGGAGGAGACTGGTGAATCGACGGGAGCGCGCCCCACAGATTCGGAAGGCGGCTGATGGCAGGAGCGGCGATCGCAGAAGCGCCAGAGGAGGGGGCGCCGCCGAGGCCCGGGTCCTGCTGCGCCAAGCCTGGAGAAACATAGAATGGAAAGGCAAGATGCCCTTGATGCAGTGGCCACCCTGGGAGTGGTGAATGCCGCTGGCCGCATAGACTCCCAGCTACGCAGGGAACTGGATACCAGTGTCTCCAAGGGACTGGAGACCACGCGCATGTGCTAGGAGGCCTGCGTGCTACGCATGCCACCCTCATGGAGCAGCTGAGGTGTCATAACTACACGGCGCACACAGCCCGATCACACGCCAGGGCGGATAGGGCTGGCAGACTCCTGGCCTGGTTGATACAAAGAGAAGGTTGGGTTGCCCCAATAGGTGCTCTTCGCACGGCGGAGGGAGCGATGGTATACACACAACGCGAAATACACGGTGCCCTGGTCGGTCATTACACACAATTATATAGGGCTCGCGGAGTTGGTCCCCGGCATGCGCTAGAATGCTTTCTAGACTCTGTCACCTTGCCCAAGGTCTCGGAGGAACACCAAAGTGTCCTCAACGCTCCCCTCACACTGGAAGAAATAGGGGATGCGATCCAGTCCCTGGCGACCGGGAAGACGCCAGGCCCTGATGGTCTGCCTGCCGAATATTATAAGGCCTACAGGGATATCCTGGCACCCCTGCTCCTTCGTCTGTACAACGAAGCAATCGATGGGGGCTCACTACCACTGTCCATGCGGGAGGCCTTCTTGGTCTCATTACCTAAACCAGATAGAGACCCAACGAACCTGGGCTCCTATAGGCCATTGGCAATGCTCAATGTTGATTACAAGATCCTAGCGAAGTTGCTTGCCGACAGGCTAGCTTTGGTGGTCCCACATCTTGTGCTCGCGGATCAAAATGGGTTTGTGCCGGCACGGTCCACATCTCTGAACCTTAGACGGTTATTCCGCATAGCGGCGGAGGCACCAGAGAAATGGCCTAGAGCGGGATGCCTAATACTTGATTTAGAAAAGGCTTTCGACTGCCTGGAATGGGGGTACCTGGCCGAGGTCCTGCTGAGATTTGACTTCGACGTGGACTTTCTCCAAATGGTCGACCTCCTCTATAAAAATTCTGTGGTCCGCGTGCGGATGGGTCCTTACATCTCTGAAGAGGTGGAGGTAGGTAGAGGCACCAGACAGGTCTGCCCCGTGTCGCCCCTGATGTTCGCGCTGGCGATAGAACCTCTAGCGGCAGCGCTGCGGCAGATCTTGGGCGCAGGAATTCCCCTGGGGGACGCAACGCACTAGGTCTCCCTCTACGCAGACGACCTGCTGGTCTTTGTGTGGGATGTGACCTGCATACCAGAACAGCTAGCCCACTTACTGCACTAGTTCGCCGAAATCTCTGGACTTAGGGTAAACGTGGCCAAGTCCTGCCTATACGCGTTCGACGCTGCAGTGGCAGATCCAGAGTACTGTCTGGGAGACACAAGAGTGCAATGGAAGGCCAACACCTTTAAGTATCTGGGGATCCAGATCTACCGTCAGCCAGCTGACCTGTTTGACGGTAACCTAGGCCGGGCGGTGACAGCGCTCAGATCTCATATAAACTTTTGGTCCACGCTTCCGTTGACAATCACGGGCAGAGTAGCCCTTGCCAAGATGGCCATGCTCCCCAGGCTCCTCTACTACTTCATCAATCTGCCATTATTTATCTCGGCCCCCTTCTTCTCCACGCTTAATGTGCTCCTACGTGACTACATTTGGGGGCGTCCCGACACTGACTGGCACGGTCGAAACTGTTTCTGCCAACAGACAGGGAAGGACTGGCTGCCCCCTGCTTTGAGAACTACTATCTGGCTGCACAGTTGCAGTGGATTGCCCGTTGGCTGGCTGATAAAGGCAGGGAAGACACTGCTACGATCGAGCCGCCGTACTCCTTGGGCCGGCTCACCAGGCTTTTCCACCCGCTGACGGCGCCTGAGAAACCCACCCCGCCTGGTGTACAAATGTTTCCGCAGAGCCTTGTTCCTCACCCGAAAGGTGATCCCTTACTTGCCAGCTATACCCTTGGAGGGCTATCCTGGGGATAGGGGGCTACCACGCACCCCATGTTGGAGCACTGGAGCGATGCGGACATCCGAACACTGGGTGACCTCTTCAGAGATGTAGCGCTAGTGGCCTTTGAAACTGAGGACGGGCTACCCCTCGGGGGGGGTTCCTACTGCATCGCACGCTTGTAGCAAAAACGGCAGCCAAATGGGGGAACATGGCGGCAGAGCCTGACCAGCACCTAACAATACAATATCTGCACGTTATGGGAAGGGGCAGGCATTTGGTCCGTTGGTTTGCTGCGTCGATCAGAGCCCACACAGAGATGACTTTGGCTCCACTTAGAGGCAAGTGGGAACGCGATATGGAAAGAGAGCTGACAGATAAGGAATGGGAAAGAGTTCTTAAAAGCCCGGTGCGCATTCCCCGAAATATGCGCTTCCGCCAGATACAGCTCTTCATTGTCCATAGAGCCTACCTCACTCCGGAGCTAATCAATAGGTACTTCCACTGTTCGGATGCGGCCTGCCCTAGATGCGATGAGCTGGACGTAGGCCTTGTCCACATGTTGTGGAGTTGTCCTAAATTAGGTGTTTACTGGAATACGGTTAGTGAAATGCTTGGGATATGCACGGGACGAGCCATTCCCTTTAACTGGCCCGAGTATGTCTTGCACCACTTTAAGAGATCTCCCAAAGATAAGGCATCTTCTCGCTTTTTAGATTTAGGTTTAGTGGTGGCTAAGCGCCTTCTTACAAAGAAGTGGAAGGCGTGTGAACCACCTGCTGTGCAGGCGTGGGTCTTTTCCCTGCAGGCATGGGCTCAAGCGGAATGGATAGCGATACGGAGGGAGGAAACAATGGGGCTTCGGAAAGAACCTATGGCGGAACACTGGGAACGCATGCTCAATGCCCTACGGCTGCCGGGAGAGACTAGAGCCGCTGCTGCTATAGAGGCTTCAGTAGATAGACGGAGCGGCTTGGGCACGCCGTGAGATACCTACATGTTTGGATAACATACTATGCAACATCACAGCCTTTAGATGCATGTGTCTGAGATGTATAATCGTTCACTGCAACAGGAGCAGGAAAGGGTCGGCTGCCGAACACAGAGGGGGGATTCAGGGATGGGGGGGGGGAGAACCAGCATGAATGAATGTGAGTATTTTGACGCTACTGTTTGAATATTGCAAAAGTTGTCTTATTGCCCAACGTTTAGATAACTGTCATTTCTAGATGCATGTTTACAGTGAAAGGATCCACCCCACAAGTGTGCTATCGTGCTAGACTGAACTAGAGTCTGTAATGAACACTTGCAGAAGACACAGGACAGAGCCTCATGCGTACCTGTCAGATCTATGCACACAGACTCCGCCTTAGAGGTGCTGTCAGCGTGGAAACGTGGTTTCATTCCGTATTGCTTTGAGATTTTTGTTTGATAGAAAGGTGGGAATGAAATGTCATGTTCTACTGATTATCCGCAGAAATGTACATTGAAAAGCATAAAATGCTAACAAACAGATTTGACAAAAAAATGAGTTCCTATTCTTCAAATCAGTCTGGTTTGATTGTGTCTTGGCTGTGCTCTGCTGCCTATTCTGCGGATACGAATGTGTGTTGAATATATGTCTAACACTTCCATCAGTGGTGCCTTTGGACATGGATGTACTACTGCACCCATAAAGGCCTGTTGGACTTGGCCCTTTTTGAAGGGCTATCCCCAAACTGTTTGCTCCTTCCTCCTATTTTTTTCCTCACCTGCTGTTGTTGGCTTTAGGACCCTGTGCACGTTACCACGGCTGATCAGTGCTAAAGTGCATATGCTCTCCCTGTAAATTGGTATTATGATTGGTTCTCCCTGATTGGCATATTTTTTACTAGTCAGTCCCTAGTAAAGTGTACTGGGTAAATCTAATACTACTAGTGGACCTGCAGCACTGATTGTGCCACTAACATGAGTAGCCCTGAAAATCTGTCTCAGGTCCGCCACTGCAGTGCCTGTGAACAGTTTGCTACCTGCTGTGTCGTACCCACTTGCCAGGCCCTAACCTTCCCTTTTCTTACATATATGACACCCCTATGGTAGGCCCAAGGTACCCCCTTGAGCAGGGTGCAGGGTATGTGAATGTACTGATGTGTGTAACATGTCCTGATAGTGAAATACTGCCAATTTCGTTTTTCCATATTGAAAGGCTATCTTGCCCCATAGGACAGAATGAGAATTGCTATGTAACATTTTACAAGCATATCTTCCCATAGGGATAAGATGGAAAAATAAAGTTTAGGCTCTCTGAACTCAGAATTTAATAACACACCCTTTTGTAAACATGTTTTTTTAAGTTGGGTTTTTAAAAATGCCACTTTTAGAAAGCAGGTATTTTCTTGTTTAAACATTCTGTGTGCCTCTGCCTGTTTGTGTATTGACTGTCTGGTTTTGGAGTGACAGGGGCTAGGGAGGTGCATTCTCTGACAGCCACCAGGGGGGGGGAGGGGTTGATGTATGTCCTGCCTTTCCTGAATGAGTTAGGGCTGGGTTGAATAGACCTATGCTGCATTTAGAGTAGGGATAGGAGTTCTTCCTAGCACCTAAATAGACCCAGTCTGCATTTAGAGAGGTGGGAGCAGATTTCCCTTGCACCTTAATGGAGCCTGTCTGCCCTACACAATGCTATCTCCACCTCCTGCCGGGCAGCTGCACCAGAAAGGACAGAACTGGTTTGGACTGGGCACAGAGACCCTTGCACAATGAGAGCAAAGACATTTTGGGGTATAAGTATTAGAACTAAAACCCCTGAACTGTAGACTACTTCTGGAATCAAGAGGAACCTTTGTCAAAGAGAAGAGCTAGAGAAACTGAGGAGAAGTTCTGCTCTTCCTGTGAGTCTGGGGTTGCTGTTTCTGCCAAGGAAAGGAGAAGGTCTTTGCTGTGTGCTGTGTCCCCTGCTTGAGGAAAGTCTCCAAGGGCTTGATTAGAGCTTGCCTCCTGTTTCGAAGTCTCAGGAACACAAAAGCTTCACCCATAGCTGGGCTGAAGCTCCTTGCTGGGATTTCCGACCTGCCAAGTGGTGCCTGTGACTGTCTTGGGCCTCTGGAGGTTGTTACTGCTGTTGGGAGCTGGAAAAGCAACGTAACAACACTGAAATCGACGCATCGCTCATCTTGCGACAGTTTTGCCAATGTAACGCTGTGGTGCGAGAAAAATCTCCCTGCATCACAGCGCCATTGCCGAAACCAACACAGCCATTGTCGCAGTGGCAAGAATCGATGCATCGAGGGATCGCGGTTGTAGAAAACCGCTGCAGCGCAGCTCGACACCGCCGCATCATTCGCTGACGCATCCCAGATTTACACGCATCATCCATGTGCGCCACGTTTTCCCCGGCACATCCCCCGCGGATGGGAGTCGTCTCGGAATAAACACATTGCTTCCCCCTACAAACCGGACCTGACGCACCGATCCCCTGTGTCCAGCAGAATTGTTACATCAAATCTACAAAGGTCTCAGGAATCGATGCAGCTCCTTGTTTTTTGACGCTTTCCATTGCTGCAGCTGTTTGGCTTGGTGAGTGTTGTCGCAACAACAGGTACTTTGCAAGAAATCACACATTCGTAGTTTTCTATGGGCTCAGTTGCTAAAACCTTTTGAAACTCATTTTTCTTAATACTTGTATGTTGGATTTCTGTTGTTTTGGCCTTTTGTTTTTTGTTTTTTTTATTCTTGAATTTTCCCCCCCCCCCGTCAAGCAGGACAGATTACAAAAATAGTTAACGGAAAGAAAAAAGACAATGTAAAAGAGACATATCAAAACAAGTCATAAAGGATAAACTGTTAGTACATCAATCTTGAATAATACAGGTTATAACATGAGGGGAAAAAAAGGCTTGCAGTATAATACATTTAAATGTCATCCTCAAAACCAGCAGACAAAAAAAAAGAGTTGCACATCATGAACCAGGAATGGAAACAAAGAAAAAAAAAAGGAATCTATTTTAACTGAACAGCTATTAAAACTAAAAGCTGAAACAGTCTCAGTCCAGCTCCCCTTGAATCCAGTGCTGGACCGGTGCCCAGAGCTTCCTACCTAGGGCTCTTTTTTTACGACCCTTTGTTCTATAGATAGCCATTTCCATATGATACATAGCCAGGAGGCGAGCCCTCCACGCGAAAAAAGGAGGCTCTGGGATAATCCATTCCTGTGTAATGCAAGCACACATAATTGCCATAGATATAAAAAGAAGATTTTTTTTCCGTTCTGACTCTGTTTCTGAGGATAATCCAATTAGAACTATTTCATCTGTCAGAGTAAGTGAAGAACCCAGCAAGAGTGATAAAGTTTGGATTGCAGAGACAAACAGGGTTAGTTGAGGACAAGAAAAGAACATATGTACTGCATCAGCGGCAAACAGACCACAACTACTACATGATGAGCTCCTTGTTGATCCCCATTTAGCAATTTTCGATGGCGTATACTATAAGTCAAATAAGGCCATGTAGTGTTGCAATTGTGATTTCCCAGTTATCAAGATAGTGTTAGCCAAGGCAATAGATTCCTCTATCAGAATGTTTTCATAGAGAAGCTTCACCGCCCATCTCTCTTAGTTGCTATATCATCTGAAAATGATTAAATTAATAGGTTATAAATAAAACCCTGTTCTCCTTTTGCTATACAAGCTGTCAATAAGAGGAATCCTCTGAAGCCCAATCTATTCCTGAGGGCGTAAAGTATTAAAAAATATATAACTTTGCAAATACTTGCAATAATCAGAACTTGTAAGATTATATTTAACCAACAACTCTGGAAAAGATATAAGATGATCATTTTGCCATAAGTCGCCCACCGACTGAATACCAGAATTCCGCCATCTAGCCATTATATGATCTCTAAAGATCGAAGGGAAAATAATGGATGAAAGGGGCGTATATAATGAAATGTTTTGAATCCCCAAGCGGCACCTAATTTGCTTCCATACCGCAAACGCTGCTTTCAGAATCTTGAACCTAGTTTTTTTGAAGTAACTAGGCTCAACATTTTTCTAGAGGCAGACGCAGATCTCCACTCCCAATGCAAATTCGTATATTGATGGTGAGTGGCTCACTGGAATTCGAGCCTTCGCACCTATTATCAAAGGGGTAATAAACTGTAAAACGGAAGCAAAATAATAAAACAAAAAATATGGAATACCCCACCCACCCGTTGTCTTTGGGAGGATCATCTTATTGTAAGCTCTGCATGGCTCTTATACCCCCAGATGAATCTAGCCGACATCCGTTCTAATTGCTTGAAACAACTCGAGGGGAATTCGAGAGGGATTGTTCTGAAAATATATATTAATTTCGGAAGTATAAGCATTTTTTAGACGTTATTTATACCATATAAGGATAAATGAAGGTGATCTATGCGTTCCAATTAAGAATTTGCTTTTTTAAGAATTGTGTTAAAATTAAGCTCTGGAATTGCAGACACTGGGGTTGTAATTTTAATACCCAGATATGTCGCTACTGACACGCTATTCGGGTGTACAAGAGGATGCGGACCAATATATAGAATTTGGGTTTTGGCCAGATTTAATATATACCCCGAAAGAGCACCGAACTGGGTCGCGAGTTCTATCTTTGGTAGGGCCTTTAGAATGTCAGTGGTAGTCACTACAATGTCGTCTGCGTAAGCAAGAGCTCTATAGTTAATATTTGCAACATTAATAGGGGTTATATCTTCGGCTTGGTTCAATTTATTTAAAAATATGTCAATGTACAGGGCGAACAAAAGTGGTGATGACGGGCAGCCTTAAATACAAGAAATTGGTAAGTCGTACTATGCTTTTAATGCTGTGATCATCTGAGGGCCAAAGCCTTTCAATGCAAGAAGCTCCCAGAGGTACGGACAGGCCACCCTGTCAAATGCCATCTTGGCATCCAACAGGGTGATCCCAAGTGCAGTATTAGTCCCCTGGGCCCAGTCCATTAAAGCGATCACTCGCCGGACAAGATCCGCCGTATCACGGTTGGGAATAAAGCCGTGCTGCCACTGTGAAACCAATGTAGATATTATACCTGAAAGGCGAGAAGCTAAAATTTTTGAAAAAACCTTGCTATCTGCATTGATTAAGGAAATCAGCCTGTACGAGGCGGGATTAAGAGGGTGTTTATCATTTTAAGGAAAGCCATTATTATGGATTGTCTCCAAGAGATTGGAGCCGTCCCTTTCTGGGCTTCCAGAAAAGTGGACAGCAAATCTTGTTTTAGAACCATACGAAAAACTCTATAGAATTCCAACGGTAAACCGTCCGGGCCCACAGCTTTGCCGACGGCAAGAGACAAGATAGCCGCCTCAGTTTCCTCCCATGTAATGTCTGCCTCCAATAATGCCGCCTGGGAAGAAGTCAATTTAGTTAAAGAGTCAGGAGAGATAAAATCTAGGATAGATTCATCAGAATACGATAATATGTCCTTATCATACAGTTTGCTATAAAACTGCCGAAAAACCTCCAAGATTTCTTCAGGCTGATGGTATATTTGCCCCGCCTCAACCTGCATGCTATTAATCGAATTATATACATCTTTTTGCCTAATTATTTTAGCCAGAATCCGGCCAGGATTTTCCCACACTTCGTATATTTGTGACCGGAAAATTGCCACCTGTTCTGCAAGCTTACCCGCGAAGATCTCATACAACTTAGATTTATGTATAGCAGGGGTAGCTTTAATATGATCAGTTTCTTGAGAAGCATTAATGGCAGTAACTAATTTAGCTTCCCAGTCCGACACTGCCTTGTAGTACATGGCTAATGTGTTTCGGGCCTTTTTTTGCGTATGTATAGAAAAGGACAAGGTCTCTCCACGCTCCTCGGCTTTTAAAGAGTCCCAGACAGTTTGGATAGAGGCAGATCTTCGATTGAAGTCAAAAAATTCCTGAATCCATTTTTTCATATGCTCTATATATAATGGGTTCGCTAATAGTTTCCGTTCGAATTACCACACTATCGGATGTAATGTTGAGCGTAAGCCTGTTCTAATCTCTATCAAAATTGGATTATGGTCTGAGATTATTCGAGGGAATATCTCATAGCCAATGTTAGTTAAAAAACCAGAGGTGACAAAGAAATAATCTAACCAAACTATTTTTTGGTGCGGTGCGAAAAAGAATGTGAAACCTGGCATAGGGGAATTCTTAACAAATCCGATATCACATAACCCAAATTCTTCCATTAACCCTCTTAATGCTTTATACTTCTTTTTTTTAAGCCCTTGATAGGCCATATCAGAACGAATGTCAAAAGCTTGGTCTAAATGAATATTGAAGTCTCCACACAATATTAAAGGGGAGGGCCAGCCAGCTAATTCTAAACTTAAGAAGTTTAGGATGTCGGGATCGTCCATATTTGAAGCATAAATTGAGCAGATAGTCCATAGTTTACCCTCTATGCTAATTTCTAATATAATCCACCTGCCATACAAATCAACCTTACTACGTTTGAGACAGCCCAAACCTCTTTTCATAAGGATGGCGACCCCTTTTGTAGTAGTGCCTTGACGTGTGCAACTCAATACTTGCATACACAAATCTTTTAACCATCTTCTATCATTCCATAGCAAGTGTTTCTTGAAGACAGAGGAGATCCAATCTCATAGTCTGTATTATTTGTGCACAAATCCCCCTTTTTCTTCTGTTATTTCAACCACAGATATTCCAGGAGCAAATCCTAAATTTAGCCATAATACTGTTTTAATAAAGAGATCACAAAATCAAGAAGAACAACACCTATAACTGCATAGTCCCCTAAGTATCCCATCACAAAAAGTATACTGCAGCACCAAATGCCGCCAACGCCTCTTTTACAAAAAAAAAGTCTGTCCCTGCTTGCTCCACTCTTGTGCCACCTCAACCACTCTCTGGTGCCCCCCCCCCCGCCCCCAACTGCCCCACCCAAAAACCCACCCACATGAGGCATAGGGACTGAGTAGACCCTGAAATTGATGGCCTGAAAAGCATAGTGCCCATCGCAGTTCGCTTCCCATCAAATTATCTGTCCGTGTCATAAAGAGGTCCTTTTCCTACATCAATATTCACTTTAAGTGATCTGGTGAAAGAAAAGAAAAGAGAAAGAAATTATCAAGCACAGACAACTGAAAGACCCTCTGAGAGAGATAATAACACACATAAGTAACATCATGAGTAACATCATAGATCAATAGACATGCCATACACTACACAAATGTAGTTAAAAAGATGTTAATAAAGCTTTTGCTGCAGTTTCAGAGGTTAGGAAAGATGTATTTTCTTTAAAAATGACTTTCAACTTTGAGGGGTTAAGGAGGAAAGCTTGGGCCCCTTTAGCTTGGAAGGCTGGGATAAGTTGGCGAAATTGCCAACGCTGTTGAACGGTGGCATGACAGTAATCCGGCCGGACAAAGAACTCCTGACCTTTTCCCTTGCGCTTCCGATCCGGTCTGGCCAAGTCATAGAGAGCCTCCCGAGCCAAGAAGTTATTTAGACAAATCAAAATGGCTCTAGGTTTTGCAGTGGAGGGCACTCTGCTGTTCTTTTGAAAGGGGAATCTATGAGCTCGTTGGAGCTCCGAGTCCCACTGCCACTGGGATAGTTCCGGAAAGGCCTCCTTGAAGAGCTCAACCACGAATTGCCTGATGTTTCCCCCCTCACTCCCCTCCGAAATTCCCAAAATTCGTAGGTTGTTACGCCTCTATTTTCCAGATAGACCTGTTTCCAATTAACTTCCTCCTTTAATGTCTCCAGTGAGGAAATTTGAAACTTCTGTTGAGTCTTAACATCTTCGATCGCTGATATCCTTCCTTCGGCTTCGACGACTCTAGCTGCCGTCTCATTGCAAGTCTTAACCACTCGTCGTAGATTGTTTTGAAGCCGTCGGACAGCTCCTTGCGTACATAAGTTCTCAGACTTTGTTTCTTCCTGGTGCGGGAGCATAACCTGGTAGAGTGTACCCAGCGTAATCTCAGAGGTCTGAGCCATATCTCCTAAGGGGGTTTCAGCAGCGATGGTTAATACTGGTAAAGCTTGAACAACAGCGCCTACTGTGATATCACCAGGTCTACCAGAAATCTGCAGAACTTTGCGACTGGTGTTTTCTTCTACCCCCCCATTTCAATCTAGGGGAGGGGGATATTCCATTATTACCATCCTCTCCAACGACAGAGTTCTGAGCATCCTGTACATCCTGTGCCGAGCTGGTTAGGCTAGTGACACTGAGATCATCTCTCCATTCCCCATCTAAACTCTCGGATTTCAATGCATTGGAAAGATCCGACATAGAATAGAAATTGCCAGCCGAATCAATAGACTCTGTATCCCCAGAAAGTTCTGATATTTGCGGCATATTGATAGCAACCAGGGGGTCCGCTGGATTTTGCTGCATATTTACTACCCCCCGAGTAAGGGGATGGAATGGACAGCCGGTCCTGTAGATACAGCCCCAGAGGGGATTTTATCCTTAGCCGCTAGAGGATTTTCCTTATCCCCCCAATCGACATTATAACCTTCTTTCTGCAAGAGATTTAGATTAGAAACATTGATTTGCCCGTCATTAGTTATACTTAAATTCTTTTTTTGGTTAAACATACCGGGAATTTTAGCGATTGCTCCAACCCTACAACTCCCAGAATCCACTGCATTTGGGTGTCTGTTCGAAGAAGAATAATCGCCTGGGTTCAATTCTGCTCGCTTAGCCCCTGCTCTTGCATTTTTGGGGGTAGTATTTGCACCAGCACATTGGATTTCCTCTGAAGCATGGTTGTCCTCCATAACCGTTGTTGCCGCAGTAGTGGCTATGGTTTTTGGTTTCGACACTTTGGACGCCGTAGCAGTTCCAGAGCCACCGTTAGCGTTTTTGGGAGGCATCTCGCAGTTATTACAGCTGTCGTTTTCAATACGTCTCCAGCTCTTCTCCAAGCTAACCCGGCAGCGTCTTAATGCTGGTGATTGAAGTTTTAAAGCAGCCACATTCGAGCCGCCGGTCCCGTCCAAGACCACATGCCGACTTCCAGCAACGGCCGCGAGACGCCAAACTGCATGGAGGCACCGCTGAGAGCTGCAGCAAAGATCCCGGCGCATCCCCCAGGTAAGTTATCAGTCAAGATCGACAATATAGGAGCGGTTTCTGGTATTTGAGGGGCGAATCTTAGTATTCCATGAGATGAGAAGCGATTTAACTGCGAGTGCCGCTTAGCTGCTTACACGGACGCGGCTCGCGTCCCCCATCTTGCCTCCAATACTTTTGTCCCGCATCCAATATCCTGTTGTTTTGGTCTTGTAAGTTTAGATAAAGATACTTTAGTTTTCTAAACCGGTGTGGTGTCCATTTGTGTTGTTATCACTGTGTCACTGTGAGTGTTGGTACAAATATTTTACACATTGCCTTTGGGATAAGCCTGTCTACACAGACTGCACATGCCAAGGTAACAAGGGGGTGAGCAGGGGATATCTAGAGTATATACTCCCCTTACCCTGACTAGAAGCAAGGGTCCCTATTTGGACAAAGGTACCTACCTCTGCCAATTAGACACCCCCATTTCCAACATTGGTGGTCAGAGGTAAGGATTTATTTGTACTTGACCCACCGTGATTGGTGTACATCACTAGTTAAGTGCAGCCCACTACGCAACCGCATACTGTGTTTTATTTTTCTTCTATTTTTGATATGACCCATGAGTATCCACGAACCATGTCTCGGAGTAGTAAACCAGCAAGTGAAGCTGCAGAATTGGAGTTTGACATTGAAATGGTAAGTAGTTACAAAGTAGAGCAACTCAAGCAGTTCTGCTGGAGTTTTGGATTTCCCATGAGGACCAACTCTAGGAAAGAGTAGCTACAGAAGGCCTTGGGGCCTGGTAGGAGGCCAAAGAATCTGGGAAGACAGATGATGCAGATGTGGATGGGGGTGTACCAGAAGGTAATTTCAGATCCAAGGATTTGCTGGCAGCAATCAGTCTTCCAGGAATGTTTCTCCAGAGGATTTGGAGGAAAGGCAAATGGCCAGAAATCATGAGTTAGAGGTCATGAGAATAAAGGCAGAGGCGAGCAGGAATGCGTATGCCTTGGAAGAGAAGAAATTGATCTTGGCACAAGAACTCAGAATGAGAGAGCTTGATGAGAAGCTCAGAAGGCTTCAGGACATGATTGTCTTAGCTAAGAAAATGGAAATGTGTGCAGCTCATGAAGTGAGCTTGGCTGGGCTGGAGGTGGCGTCCAGCCCAGATGGTGGCAGCAAAGATTTAGTGCCTTGTGCTACAGCAGAAGTACACACACCCAGTGATGTGGCACCTAATATGAAGAAACGGGTTGATAGGTATTTTTAATCACGTTGAGCACTATCCTCTTCTCTTACACTTTTTCTTAGCACTGCAACTAAGCCTTATCAGCATTCATACTCTGTCATCTGCCTTGGTTGAGGGTTCAACCATTGGGTCCTAAGCTTGCCTCAAGTTTCATCTGAGGAAGGGCATATTGGACACCAATTTTTCAAACAAAAAACCCCAGATGACGAAGTTCCACTATTGAGTGGGCTGATGGGTACATTTCTATGGGTTCATAATCTTTTTCTGGACTGAGTTCTTCTTTAGAACTATATTTCTATATTCACTTCTTCTCTGTGTGTCTCCTGTAGAATAAGAATCCTTGTTCTGTTCCAGTTACCTGTGTAGAACACTCAATAGGCTCTGCATTGTGTTTGGATTAACGATAGACCCTCGGTATCTTCCGTGTGTTTCATTGTTTAGTTGGGGGACAAGATACCCCGAGGTCTATAAACTATAATTCCCCTTGGGCCCTTCTCCACTATGGTGTTCTAATTTGCCTGAAACTCAGTCCCAGGGCCTGGCTGCTTCATGCAGTGAACATCAGAGGGGGGCCTAGTCTGTACGGGGAAGTCATCCCCTGAGCGGGATCCCAAAGTGTCAGGTGAACTGGGGAGACTGCTGTAACAAGCATCCTACCAGTCCTGGTGTCTGGCAGCACCGGTCTAGTTGGGAGAGTGCATGAGTCCAGAGAAAAGGGCGAGGGGGGATGTAGTCCCCAGTGGTAGGACCAGTGGGCCAGGGGTTGCCAGCTATGAGGTCAGAGCTCCCAAGGACTGACCATAGTGAGGCCACTTCGGGCCTGGGGGGTCTTCATGCTCTGTCAGATGGACAGGAGGCTGGAAACCTCGCACAACTCATAAGGAGTGTGTTTCCCTTGGGGGGTCGGTGTACTCCCCCAGAAGTCCTCGGTTGCCAGGAACAGGTCCAGCCTAAAGGTACAGACCCTGGGTTGGTGGACCAGTTTCAGGGTTTACCCCCTGACTTGGAGGAAGGGGCGACTGCTAACAGTGCCCCTACCAGTTTATCGTCTGGATTTACCGCTTCAGGTGGGAGGGTGCAGTGCCCTGATGGAGGAGGACCAGGTGTGGTAGAACCCACCCCAGTCCAGTGTCCAGCCGCAGGTACAGACCCAGGGCTGGTGTACCGGTTGCAGAAAAGCACCCCTGAACTGGTGGGAGAATTGTGCAGAACACCTGTCAGAGGTGACCTGACAATTCTGGAATCGAGGGAGATTGCTTACAGTTGGGGGATGCAGAGCCCGGGGGAGGAGAACAGGGTGTGGGAGAGTCCACCCTAGTCTCTGGTCAAGTCTCAGGGTACAGACCCTGGGCGGTGCGTCAGTGTCAGGATGCCATCCTCGACCTGACACGAGGGAGAGTAGACAAAGGGTGTCAGGCACCTGGGGCTACTTCCCCCCCTCTCTGATGCCACAGAGGTTGAGAGCCCTGAGAGGCATGAGGCCTGGCACTCATCACTGACAGTTGTCAGTGGCCAATGTGATTTGCTGTCCTGGTGGAAAGAGTTGCCTATGGGAGGGGGACAGGAGTCATACCTCGGGGGTGAACGGGGTCAAACCACTGTGTTTGTCATGTTGGTACTGTCTCCATGTTGGGACACATCTGTGAGTAAAGTAAGTTTTGGCGCTGCACAGACAGTTCTGACCTTCCTAGAGGTGCCTGTGACTGTCTTTTGCCTCTGGAGGTTGTTTCTGCTGTTGGGAGCTGGAAAAGCAATGCAACAACAAGTGAATCAACGCATAGTTAGCAAAGCTCCCGGGCCCAGTCAGGTTTCCACGGTAAAACCAACGCGGAGGCTCCTCCTATCCGGTCCCGATTCTTTTAAACTCCGACCTGCAGCAAAAGAGATATTCAAGTAAGGTTTTTGCTTGCACAAACGGAAGCGCACTCAAAGAAAAAACAAGGTATTTAAGGATTTCTTTTAGTTTTCTAATGCTATACTTTTTTTTTTAGAATTCCATTTAAATTAATCACAAAAGGCTTCCAAACAGTTTAAAACCAAAACTTTGACACTAATTAGGCGCGCACAAAAGAAAAAAGGATCTTTGTACACTAATAGAACATAAGAATTACTCACCTTTGAACTCTGGAACATTCCCAGGTCTTTGTATCACAGAGGGCAGCAACTGTGCCTACAACAAGACCAAGAAAAGACAATAATAATTAAGAGCATAATTAGACTCATTATATGTGTTGGATGACAATATACGTGTAATACAGAAGTTAGCTATTAGTAAGTCAGTGGAAGAATCACATTATATTGTGGACTGAGATTGGTGCATATCAATGAATGTTGTTCTCTTAATTTTACAGATATATGTGAGAATTGTATAACACTGAATTATTTAATGACCAAATTACGTTGAATAGAATCACAAGTATTTAAAGGTTTTTTTCCGGAATGCTATTGATCAGTACATAGACATAAGGGGATAATCAGTGAAAAAGGTTAATGTGAATATCTTGTGTTTTTACTATAGATATCAGCTCGCAGATGTAAAATATTTGAAGACTCTGAACAAGAAAAGAGTGGCATCATCTAGAGATGTGACCAGTGGAGTGTTTCTTTTTGTTTATTATTTTTTCCCCTTGTCCCCTTCCCCTGGGGCTCTATTCGCGGTTGACTGTGTTATAAATTCAGCCGTACGGGTATAGGTTTTTAGGGGCGGAAAGATAATTTAACGTCTTATCTCTCAAGTTGAACAACCTGGACTTCAGGTGAGTGAAGGTTTAACAATGGGTAGGTGAGTGGATAGTTGAGGGAGTGACTGTATGGGTGAGTGAGTGGGTGCCTGAATGGCTGTATGAGTGAACGACTGGGTGTGTATGTGGCTGCTTGTTGCTGACCATTATACTGAATCTTTTTGCTCATTTCTCACCTCTATTCTGCCTCTTTCTTCTCTTTTCTCACCTTTATTTTGCCACTTTCTGCTAGTTTCTCACCTTTATTTTGCCTCTTGCTGCTCGTTTCTGGCCTTTATTCTCCTCTTGCTGATCGTTACTCACCTTTATTTTGCCTCTTTCTGCTCGTTGATGAACTTTAGTTTGCCTTTTTCTGCTCATTGTTGACCTTTATTCTGCCTCTTTCTGCTAATTTTGCACCTTTATTCTGCCTCTTTCTGCTATTCCCCGGGACCAAAGGGAGAACCTTAAGGCCCCACCGTCCCAGCTGTCTACCATCCTCCTGTGGGAGCGTTGTATATAGATTAAGTAGGCAGCAAGACACGTCTTCAAGTTATTAAGATAGATTTATTAGGATACACAGCAGAGCATTAAACCTCACGGCTGACCAGACCATCAACTGCCAAGGCTGGAACCTTCACATACCAGATAGAACACTCTTAGCTACTATGGGAGGTTGGGAAGATAGAACACAAAGAAAGGACTACTGACACCAAGTAGCCATATTGAAGAAAGTATAATTATACAACACATATTCTCCCTTTACAGATGAAACAAAAATGAAAGACTCAAACACATAGTAAGAGTTAAAGCATGGAAAACAAGACGAAGAAAACTTATAACACGTAGGAGGTCAGCAACCTCTTGGACTTCCAGATCACGAAGGCAAAGGGACAGGATCAAGACGAGGATCATGATGACCACGTTCTCCCCTTCGATTGACGAAAAAACAGGGAGAGACAGTCTACTCTCTACAATCAGTCATTGTGGCCAGCAAAAACGGGAAGAGATAGTTTACATTCTCCAATAAGTTTTTTTGTCCTCCGCGGCTTCCTGCTCATTGTTGAAGATAGAACAGTTCAAAAAGTGCCTCCAAGACTCAAAAGGTTCTGCAAGGATGTTCCCGAAGAAAAAGTTGGAGGCAGTTCTCTTACAGTCTAAGTTGAAGTACTGGACCAGGTATCTCGGTTCGGGTTCTTTTTCTCTGGTTATGGGCCTCTAGTTGTGATTCGGGCCTCAAAGTTACCTTTAAATTTGTATTTCTTTTGTGGACAAACTGTCTCAGTACTGTGGGCTATAAAGACCGGTCCAAATCGCGGAACATTTATCTCGGTTCAGAGAACCACCTTGTCACAACTTTCTGTTGTGGTACTGGAACTCTTGTCCTTTACGAATCTCGGTCGTGAACTCTCCCAGTCCTGGGACACCCTTTGTCCACTCCCGGTACTTATTCTGGGACATCTGTTGTCCCCTTCTTGTTCTGCCGGTCCTGGGACCTCCATTGTCCTCTCCCGGTTCCTGGCACTGCCGGTCCTGGGACTAGTTTTGTCTTCTCCTGGTCGTAATTCTGGGGGCCTTTGTCCCCTTCCAGTCCTAAGACATCTTTTGTCCTCTCCCGTGTCCTAGTTCTGCAGGTCCTGGAAGTTACTTTGTTGTGTCCCGGTATTAGTTATAGGGGCCTTTGTCCCCTTCCGGTACCGGGACATTCTACGTTTTCCCTGAATTGTAATTAGAATCCAACTCTCTTGTCATCTCCCAGTTCAGATTCTGCCAGTCCTGGGACTTGCTTTGTCCTCTCCCGGTCGAGGTTTAGGGCTCACTCCCTCAGTCCTTTGTTTTCTCTGATTTGGAGTAAGAGTTGCATTGTCCACTCCTTGTTGTGTGAGATTAGTCACTGTTCATGGACTTTTGACCTGCTTCTAGGTCATTATCGCGGTTCTGAGCTCTATGCTTTTATTTTTAGTTCTTTGCTTGGGTGCTCTGTTGGTTCTGAACATTCAGTCCTTGGTTTGGGATTTGCTTTCTTTTTTGGTCCTGCCAGTTCTGGAACTACTTCTGGGTTAAACACCGTAGTCTACTCCCAGTCCTGGTTGCAGGACATGCTGACTACCTTCTATTATAGGACATTATTTTCATAGTTTAATTCCAATGGTCCGCTTTTGGGCCAGCTGTCAACTAATTGAACAACCTGCTACTGGCTGAAAGTTGAGGTATTAAACTCTTAGTTTTATCTTTACACTCTCGCCCAGCTGTCTTGGTTCTGAAAGGTTTTCTTATATATGAACACTCTGTCCTCGTTCAGTGTTCATTTCCACCGTATTGTACTCTAGTAGTGCAGAGATAAATAAATACAACAACAAAAAAAAAACACATTCTACTTTTTGTTCTAAAAAACAGTCCCTGGGAGTTTTCTATAGATAAATAATGATTTAGTCCGTTTGGTGCTTCATATATTCAAAGAGCTCTTAGACACGTTTTTTATTTGGCTATTGCTTCATATATTCAAAGAGCTCTTAGACACGTTTTTTATTTGGCTATTTAGATGCAAAAATTTAAAGTTCCACAAGGTGGAGGTGTTGTGAAAGAATTGACGCTGTAACAGTATTTAAACTCATTTACAGATGAAATATAATGTACATCGGTTTTGACATTAAGTTAAATATGTTGCGCTCCACTAGGCTCACTCTATTCTCGTAGGACACATACGCAAGGAACTACTTCGGAACACAGCATTCAAAAACACGACAGTCACCCAGTAACTACTCACTGTTGCGTTTCTAAAACAACTCAGCTTATGACAACATCTTTGTGTCTTCAACTTCACTCTGTGGCGTTATGTTCCAGTAACTTTGGAACAAAATAACAAAATGGATGCTCGACGTTGCGTTGCGTGACATTGCGCAATGACGCATTAAAATTACATCACTGGTCAGAGGATCGAAAGCTAATGCTGATGACGAAGTACTGTACATGCGCTGGTTCTTCACTGAACACCAGAAGATTCCACAACGTCATCATTAAGAAGGACAACAGCGCAGAGGGAGGGTCACTCTGCCCAACAACGGCAAGGCAGACCTGTGTGAATTCTCACACACAAGGCAGGCAAGCGCAGGGTAGGATTTCTCACCTGAACAGTTAAATTGCTCCTCATGCTTTGGGGTTTGATGCTGCTGCAGCCGGTTTGTCCTTATTTTCTTTCTCCCCTTTTCCTTGAAACTGAGGCGAGGGACTTTCGTTTTGTTTAAGTCTTCTGGAGTTACTCAGGTGACACGTGTGACAGACTGTTGCTTATCTTTACGTGGAGCCTCAGCTTAAAAATTGCTTTTTGTAGATTACTAGTGGCAGATGAGTAATGCTGCAGGTGATTCAATTTAGATTTCAGCACAGCTGGTTTCTTCTCATTTATCTTCTGAGTATGGAATTCCTTTCTTTTTTTTTCTTCTTTTTTTTACTTACGGCTAATTTCTTCAGGCATTCTTGTGTTTAAAAGGTTTTTAGTTGCTTTTCCTGTTGTTTCTGGCCGCAGTAGGTGGGTTCATGGTTGTGAGGTCTTGCTCGTGCTGCACTGTTCTTCCTGGTCTTCTTCTATGGTCTGGTCAGCACAGAATGTCGCCAAAATGTTGTATGTAGTTTAAGTAGGCAGCAAAACAGGTCTTCAAGTTATTAAGATAGATTTATTAAGATACACAGCAGAGCAGTAAACCTCACAGCTGACCAGACCATCAATTGCCAATGCTGGAACCTTCACATACCAGATAGAACACTCTTAGGTACTATGGGAGGTTGGAAAGATAGAACACAAAGAAATGACTACTGACACCAAGTAGCCATATTGAAAAAAGTATAAATATACAACAGGGATCTGGATTTGCTGCTGCATGGAGGGAGCTGTAGGAAAGACAGCTCCCTCCGTGCAGGAGCAATCTGTTTCATCTCTTTCCATGCCCACATGTCTGCGTACAGGGAAAGCGGTGAAACCTCCTCTTCCAGCAGGCGGGAGTCCTTTGACAGCTCCAGCCCACTGGAAGTGGAGTGTTTGCTTTAGCTTGCTGGGAGCTGCCAAAGCTCCCACCAAGCTGAAACAAACAGCTTTGTCCCAGTTATGGGCACCCCGGGAAATAGCAAAGACGGCCCTGGGTGGTGACGGTCGTGAGGGTTCTATGTGGCCCGGGAGGGGTGCCACGTGACCTCTCTACAATTTTTTCAATAATTAGTTTGCCTCAAGGAGGTGGTCACCCCCTGGGTTATATGTGGGGGGCCCCTTTTAGTTGATTTGTAGCCCGGAGGAGATGGGAGTCCACATGGCTTAGGGGCTCCATGTGGCCAACCCATCAATGTCATTAGACCTGGGGAAGGGGTGGTCCCCGGGGCATGGAGAGCCCCTGGAGAGGGACCCATGTGCCCCCGCCCTTTAAGCAATATAGCTCTGGGAAAATGTTATTAAGATTCGTCAAATGGCGCCAAAGATATATGAAGGGTCAAAAAACGCTTTTTCTATGGAAACAGAAACATGGTTCTAACTATAACAAGCGACTGCCAGTAGGTAATACATATGTGTATATATATATATATAGATATATATATATATACATATATATATATATATATATATACTCATATACATATCACTGAAAAAAACTAGGGATTACAGGGACATTATAGTAAGGCTCAGATTTAAATCATACAAAACTATAGAAATTCTGCAGTTATATTTACCTGAGCTAACTATAACTTACGGCCCAAATTAACTGCTTATGATTTCATATATTGCATCACTCATGACATGATCTGTGACATTACTAATGAAATCACTAATGACATCTCAAATAACAAATAACATCACTGATGACATAATCCACAGAATCACACTCACATACCCAATCACACCTCCATATAACCTCCATACACCCAGTCCAACTGTCACACAACTCCTCACATACCCATACCCATTCACAGACCCATACCAGTACAATCGATCACATGTCCATAGAGCCACTCACAAATCTACCCACTCATACTGCCAATCACACATCTACTAACTTAATCATAAAGCCACTCAATCACTCACTCACACATCTGGTCATACAGATATACAGAGCCCATAGGAAAAAATATAAATACTGTCAGGTGATCGGTGCCAAATGACCATATTAAATTTCCAATGGTGGGCCAGTTGTTTTGACACCAGAGTCAATACTTGGAACTAAAGGCCTGATTGTCCTGTTGGGAATGGGACCACCCGACTAGCTGTCGGCGATCCCCCCCCCATTGGGATTATGATGTGACAGCCTTGAAGGCGGTTGCAATGTGTATGTTTTGCATTGTGGCTGCAGCACATGCCTCAGTACAAAATAAACACAATGTGCATATCCCTGCACTATGTGACAAGCACCATGTGGTAACTGCCACATGGTGCAGGCATATGTAGGGGGGCAGCTATGTGCCTCCCAGAGCCCATATCGAAGGGCCCGGAGGGAAGGGAGGCCCACTACAGGACCCAAGTCCCTTTCAGCCTACTTTTTCATGGCAGGTTAACTGGCATAAAACGGCTGGCGAAAAGGGACATTGTAATCTCTATGGTGTGCCTGAGCAGGCACTGCCACTGTTGTATGGATGGTAGGCCCTCTGATGCATTGACGGGCTCATTGAGCACGTCAGATGTGCAGTGGTTGGTCTCTCTGACCACCAATCATTCTCCTGCCGCCCGCCATGTCCGATGGTGGTGGGACAGCCATTGTAATGAGGCCCTTAGTGCTGAGTTTGTTTATTACACCAGTTCATTCACTAGAATGAACATCTCAAGCCTCATGCAAACCTCCCACTGGCCTAGTGTTTTTTTTTCATTGCAAAAGGGCAGTAATAATTACCTTGGAAAAAGTCAAAATTTTCTGCAGGTCATATAATTGGAAATCTTGCACAATTTCAGTGTTGACTCCCATACAAATCTGTGGAATCCATGCACCGGAGTATGGCAGCTGGGGAAACAAAACTACTACCTGTAGTATTGGTTGTTACCTAGTGCTTATTACTCATCTAAGTACATGAAAAATGAACCAGGCAACTTCTGCAGGTTAAAATGTGTACACATAGAATGAAACATTGTCTCCACATAATTTACCCATTTAATGCTACATTTTTCCAGTACTTAATTTGGAAACAAATCAGTCCAAGTGCCCAAGGTTGTTCATACAAGTCCACTCCACCTAGTACAACCAACAGCCCTGCCACTCCTGCCAAATGCCAGCACCAGCATTAACTATATGCTAGAATTATAATTTTAAATAAATACAGCTTAAGAATGGTCAGACAGCACCATCATGTGGTGTAATCCCATAATGTTACCAGTGTTTAGAAATAAGTGCTTGGGCCAAGCACTGGAATACACTGGCACAAATTAAGCCGTGTTTTTTCATAATACAGTGAGTTTCACTGTTACAGACTGATGATATTATACTAGTTGCCATAGCCAATTCTGGATGAGGAATTCATTGTTTTAAGCGTGTGGCTGTGCACGGCATATTCTGAAGGTGTCTTGTGTTGCATGAGCGTGAGTGTTGTCTGGTTACAAGGTTGTCCACCGCCATGCTTCCATCTGGGTATATGGACAGGTGTGTGTTGTGCATGGAGATGCAATGGACTAACAAAAATGTGTGGAATGCAGCGAAACACCAATGGAACCAAGTGCAGCAGTCTTAGTGCTCTTCATCACGAATAAGTGAATAGTGTATGCTATCATGTCTTGGAACCCATTTTTATCTTATTATTGGCTTTACATTGACCCAAGTACTCCTTTTCATATGCTTTTTTTGGCCTACTTTTTTCTACGTGAGCAAGAGTATTTGGCGGCTGCCTGCGATTTGGGCTGCTGTGCTTACAGCATTTAAGTATTGTTTTGGAATATTTTAAACATTTCTTTTTTTGGGTGCGAGTTCTTTGTATATTTTTAGACTAAGCCACTGTGCTAGTGAAATCTATTGTATTTAATATAAATCCTAAAAGGGGCATACATCCAGCCCCTTGCTTTCCTTGCTTTTCATTGGTTCCTGTGCTTGTCACTTACTTTACCTCCGTTTCTGTTGGCTGTAGCATTCTGTTTCTAGTTGTTCCTCGTATTTTCCTCCGGTGCTTCTCATATCAGTTTCCCGGCGAGAAAGTACTGTTTCGTTTTGTGGAACTATTTTTTAGGGTCTTACATGCACAGTACTTGTTTTGGGTTCTTCTCACTCTTAGCTGCTTGAGATGTATACTGTGGTTGTGTTTGGTGTGCCAATGAGCGTGGCGTTACTCTGCATTTGCATGTTTTATTTCTCTGTGTTGTTTTTTGTGTGTCAGTTGTATGTCTCTGCTGTTTCTTTCATGAGCTCTGTCCTGTCACTGCCACTTTCTTGCTTTATTTTTACTGTTCGACAAGCCCTCCTATTTAGTGCATATCCCTCAAGTTTGTCTCCTTCAACCCCACCCTGCCTAGTCAGGGCTGTGTTTCCCCTACAGCCTCCTCCTCCTGCGCTGTCTATTCTTACTACCGCCATCCCACATTTCTCACCACCCTGCACACATATACGCCTCTTCCTATCAGTGTGTGGATGGAACTTAAAATAGGACAAATGTTTGTATGGTGCTATGCCCATATGACCGTTATCCTGACAAATGCTGTTGAATATGTATTATTGAAGTCTGTCTTGTAGTCTACGTATTCACAGGAATCCTGTTATGTGGGAGGAATAGCTCTGAGCACACAGGTGCAGTGCACACATCATCACAGAACACGTGTGCATACTTCTTCCATAATATGGATGGGAGGGCCGTACTGGGAATTCAAAGCAGCCCTGGCAATTTGTCAGACTGGCCTCCCAGGCCAACGCCCACTGCAGCCTCCTTGACTCCTGAAGTTTTTCCCATGTTCCTCCCTAGTGTTGCTCTCTTCGCTGGTACTGGCATGTTTTTATAAGTGGAAATGGAGCTTTAGCTTGCCTCCGCTTCTGCCGTGCTCTGTTTGCAAACATTTCAGATAGAAGTCACGCACCAGATTCCTTTGTGTTACCCATACAGTCGCAGCAGGAGAGGCGCATAGCGGCTGAACGCGCTGCTCCACCAATTAACTTGGAAGAAAACAGAGCTGGGACATATCCTGTTGCCTGGTTCATAGCATCATCTCTGCTAAACTGTCAAGCACTGAAGACTCTACATGGAATACATCTAATACGCTGTACCACAGGCACGAGCATCTGCCCTGCCTCATCCACCACTGCCAGCCCTCCTCCCTCCCTCTTCCCTCACACTGAGTACCCGGCTGGGTCCAGTGTGAGTATCCTTACCTTTATTCTTCCTGCACTCAACCGGTGTTGTCACTCTTTTCACGTGGAGGCGCATACATTTTATTCAAGACGTCCCTATATCATTAGAT